>NC_135558.1:4947500-5247500 GCF_964340395.1 Glandiceps talaboti | reverse complement strand
GTTCAAGAACACCTGACTTTGTTTCCCAGGATGCCTCATCTTAGTGCATAGCAGGCCTAAGCTACATTTGCTAATTTCTAAGAGGTTGTACATTACAGGGGTGATGTAAATGACTTTTTCAGAGTCCTCTCTGCATAACACAATATATGTACAGTAAGAGGTTGCATATTACAGGGTTGATGTAAATAACTTTTCACTGCATAACACAATATATGTACAGTAAGAGGTTGCATATTACAGTGTTGATGTAAATAACTTTTCAGAATCCTCTGAGCATAACACAATACAGTTACAGTCTTGAATTTGTTCCACTTTAACTGATACTTATTTTAAAGTTTTATTCAGAGTTGATATCAATCTTTTCATAGAAAGAAAGTACACTGAAAATGGATGATATGGGCGATCTATCCTTTTTATATTTATGACAAAATTAACTAAAAACACAACAAGTCAAAAATTGCTTTTCTGCCCTGAAGATTGTCCGACAAATTATTATCTGTCTAAAAGTGAGATTTGTTGGACAAGTACAAGTTGGGAGAAAGAGGTTAATTCATGAACCAATCATGTTTATCTGCCTGGTTTACGAGTTGTATATCATTAATACCTTCCTCACATAACATAACACACGCCCTTTCTGTCAGACATCACTGAGATAAACCGGTATGTATAAATTACACTGTCTGGAAAACAGCTGTACCATCCACAATGTATCATCATTGCTTATGCTAAACAGGTATACAAATACAAGTTGGCAATATCACAACCACATTACATGGTACATGATCATTATCGTGAACATACATGTAATATTAATAGTATGCCTGCAACTTTCACACGGACTTTGACAAAAGACATCAAATCAAAGAACTGTTAGTTTTTATAAAACTTACTTATCCACTCATGCCAGCACTCTATCATAGCTGTATTTAGTGAAAACAAATTTGAACTTTTCACCTTGACAATTGCAGAGATGAATGTTTACAAATGACTGCTTTTTCATCAAGGTTTATCAAATAAGAGCTATCTTTGCAACATAGATACATAACATAAACAGACAAAATTTACCCAGTATTGCACTTTGGAATTATCATAACAATTACACTGTATTAAGAAATGAAATAGTAACAGCTATTTTAGTTATGACTTAGTACTGCTGAGTAGCTACACTGTAGTGATGGCAGAGCTTTAGAGCAGAATCAACATTCTGGCTTCGGTTAGGATGAGAAATGTAACAGCATTTATAGCGGAACCCTATCTCCCCTATACACAGGTTTATGGTAGTCTATGAGAAATGTAGCATTTGTTAGTTTGGAAAATTAGAACTATCAAATGAGATAACCTTACTGTTACAAGTGATAGACACAATATATACAGATGTGTTGTATTCCTATCTTTATCAAAGCATCTACACTGTGTATATGCCTTACTTTTAACATTATCAATTAGTCTATTTCAATAAAGTTACTTTTTAAATGACATTGGTACTCATCCAAATATCGTATAGAAATTGACCAACTAAATTCATCACTTGGTAGATGGAATACAATGTGTAGATTACAATGGTTTAATATATAAATACACAATCAGTTCAACTAGTTAACAACATTGAGCTTTTGACCTGTCCTGGTCAACAATCACTGATGTTAAGAACTGAGGTACTGAGTGTGTTCATGATCCTACAAGTTTATTTAGATAATAAAGCAACCTTGTACATTGTATGTAAAAATTTCATATAAATCACACTATCTGAATATGAACCTTGTATTTGTGACTTGTGTAGAGAGATATCTGTCAATAGGGAACTTGCAATCCAGACTCAGCATGCTCAGATGCAAAGGACTATGGGATTATCTGTGGTTATCGTAATACCTAATCTGGAGCTACTCATAAAATT
This sequence comes from Glandiceps talaboti, assembly GCF_964340395.1. NCBI lineage: Eukaryota > Metazoa > Hemichordata > Enteropneusta > Spengelidae > Glandiceps > Glandiceps talaboti. The sequence continues at coordinate 5,245,606 of NC_135558.1, read as the reverse complement.
AACCTTCCACAATGGTCAGGGTGACCATGAATTGATTATATGTGGTTACAAACAATGTATCAACATTGTTTACAATACTAATTGATTAGTATTTATTATCACATTTCCCATGATGCAACATTCAACATGGTGGGTTTGCAAGTTCCCTATTCTCCGCTATAGTTGGCTTTGTCTTTCTGCTATGGTTAAAAATCCTGTTTTCGTGGGTTTTTTTTTTAAATTCCTTTTTGTTGTTTAAGCTAAGGGTTGTATTGACCATTGTTGCATTCTTTTTTAATGAAATAAAATTTCATACCAATAATACCAATAATATAATAATACATGATTTAGTGCCAGATGGCAACCTGATATCATACCCTTTTGTCATTTCCTGCATTACAGAAAAATGACTGTACATTAAAATTTCAGACTTGCCAAAGGGTTACAAGTTTGAACAAACACGTAGTTAGGAGGTGTACATGTATGTTGAAAAAAGGATTCTGTGTCTGCTCATTTTTTTCCCCTTTCAGTTCAACTGCAAAATTGGAACAAGTTAAAATTACTTTCTCTGGAGAAATGATCAAAATATATTTTTAACAGACACAACTACAAAATTTAATGTAGCTGAAACATGAATACAAAGATAGGCATTGTGTTATGTATCTCCAAAACGACAGATCTCGCTTTTAAAAGTTAATAACTTTCTCTGTTTAGCAAACAGCTTTATTGAAATATTACATACTGTGTACATGACTTCGGTGTGACTAATTGTCCTTATATTAAGGTCTTCTTTATCATTCTTTATCGACATCCCTGACAGCTAACCTTTCACATAATACTGAATCAATACTATCTCATCATTTGGACACGCAGTACAGATACCAAGGTCAAAGGTCATATGGGTATTGTAAGGTCAAAGGTCAGCTACATTTCTCTACTACTACTACTACTATTCCTGCTACAAGAAATCAGACAAAGATTTCAGTTAGGACATATCATTATGTTTCATTTCCTTTTCAATATTGTTTTGTTTTGTCATCTGTTTTCACCCGAGTGACTAAAAGTGATTTTCCATTTATACACTATGGACAATAAAGTTATTTCTATTCTATTCTATTCTATTCTATTCTATTCTATTCTATTCTAACACATTATCACGACTTTGCATTCAATGTTGAACAGTTCACTCGGGCTCTATACTATGCTTATCTTACAAACAAAAGAAATTGTACATGTACATACAAGTTTTTGAAAGTCTATTACACAAAACTGCCATTCACAAAATTACAATTTAACTGTCACTCACAAAAATTGCAGTTTATGACAACATAGAATAATTTCTCAGCGCTATCTATTTTTACAAAGATTACCCTTTGAACTGTCTAAATTTCATTGGTTTGTGTTTTCTGATATCAGTGTTCTACTGTTGCAGTTGTATCTTCAGCCACATGTACCAAGGACAAATGTCATGTGACTAAGATTAGATTGACCTGAGATGACCCCAGAGTAGCCAGACTACATAATGACCTGCTCTTGGCCATTGTGATAGAGTACAATATTAGTGTATGGTACTCCACATTTAATAGACTAGTCAGTATTTACAAGACATTGTAAAATCTACTGTATAGGGTTTATGGTAGTCTAGACAAGATATTTCACTGTACACAGGGTGTTATGACAGTCTGAAATTATAGGAAGATTGAGTAACATCTGCTATATGGGGGTGATATGGTTGCCCTGATCAGAAAACAATGTAAAATCTGGTGATAGGGTAGTTTAGATCGGAGTCAAACAGATATGTGTGGAAGTTTTACTGACTTGTTTGTACAACAATTGACTGAAAAGTACATTTTGGGCATACAGACTTCCTTTACAAACTCCATACAACAGATGGGATATACATGTAACTACTTTTTTGGAAAATGTGGAATATTCTAGAACGTACGTGGAAATAATTCAAATGTGTTATAACTGTCAATGGAGAATTACCAAAAGTACATAAATAAATTGTTAGCCTAAAGACAAGGATACCTGATTTGACATACTGGCTTGACAGTATATCTATTTTCAAGCAAGCTAGCCAAGTCTTTGCTAATAAATTGTTAGAATGAATAAAGTTGGTGGTTGTTTTTTGTTAATTATCTATTCATATCTGCATAGCTGATAAATATATCTAATGGCAAATTATCCATTCATTCAATTTCCACAAATCATCAATTATTCAACATATAATATTTTAACAATATTTGCTGTCACACTGGAATTTGTGGGTGCATGGTAAAACAGTACTATGACAAACCTCATGATGTGTGAGAGTTCAAGTGTAATGTACTCGGGGTATTTGTATGAGTGCTTGCGGTGTTCTCAGTGGTAGTACACTTTCACAAGTTACACTCATGAAAGTGCAGCAGAAAACAAGTTGCAAGCGCGAGTGCAAATACCCCAGAGTACCCACACTGGCACTGTTATTACGGTATTACATATGTTTATCCGAAACAACAAATTTCCGTAGAATTGACACTGTGATCACGCACTTCCATGTAGAACGAACAATTGTGTCCTCATTTCCATATAATTTGCATGCAGTTATGCAATAAAGTTTGTGGTATTGCACTGCAGTGCACTGGTATGCATGCACACTAGTGTAAGTAATATCTGGTACACATGTAATAATAGCTTGAACTATTGTAAATCTATAATTTTCTCAAAACAGAGTTCTGCCTAGAACCCTTTTTTTTGGAAAATACAAAAATAATTTGTGATCACTTTCAGTGTCACTGCTCTAATAGGCACTTGAAAATCCATTCATGTTTTTATTTCTGTGGCGTTGTCTCTTTCATGTTGTGTAGATGTGTTGTCCACCGAACTGAATTGCCCATTTGGGATAAATAAAGTTACTGAATTGAATTGAATGCACTCCTCTCCTAGAGGTGTTTTTTTTTCCAAAATCAAGACACTAAATGCCTCTTGAAGGCTGACAATTACTGAACTGATTTACGATGTGATGGTCATTTTATCAAGAGGCCCTCAATATTTAGGTACATAAGAAAATAACTGGGACTCTTCCTTTTGTACCTCTATCTTTCTAACAGGAAAATAATTGGGCTATTAAACTTATTTTCTACAAATTTGGAAATTATGCATATTGACTTGCGGGTATACAATATGACTGAATGTTTGGGATTAGGGTTAGCAAGGGTCAGGTTAACCGTTTATTGTCAGATGGGCAGCCTAATAGATTCTATGCCAATCTTTTCCCATCTATTTCTCTCAAAGCAAATATTATAATGAAGTCTCATTTCCAGGTATCTTTTACTCTTGAACACAATGTTGAATAGAAATACTTTTGCAGCAAAAGTTGAAGACATTTTACAAGAATGGCCATAAATCTGAGAGGAGCCATTGCTATCAATAGACAGTTTTATATATAGTACAATGTACATGTACACACATATTGATGTGTGTAATTAAATGACCCACTGTGTGACATAACATGACCCCTGCCTTTGATACAATACATGTATACTGATATCTCCTTGCATTGATATTTCAGTAGACAGCCCATTGCACAATAGATAGAATTTTAGCAGGCAAACTCAATAATGGTTGTCTTTCAAACAGTTTCTAGCCTTCTAACTCCCATTTAAGTTAGTATACCCAGACTTTTAGCCTGTACTGCCTTGGCCTAGAGACTTATCTTGGTGTTACTACATGTACCTCATGAAGCTCTGTACACCAAGACGTTCTTGGGATAACTAAGACCAGGACAAGAGTCTGGGGTAATACAGCCTGGTCCTACACAGTCACTTGTGGGCTAATATTCTAGTTAAAGGATTGTACTAGTACAACACAATTGCATTATTAGATATTTATAAATATTCTAATAATACAAACATTGGAGTTTGCACATATAAATGACAAAATACTAACGACAGTATTTTGAGAAAATTCCTAAATTCCTGTTTTGTACAAGGACCATGAATAAAATATTAGCCCACAAGCGACTGTGGTCCTACAGGACTGCTTAAGCAAAAATATTCCACCATCAAAATTAAAGAATGATATGTCATCATAATCTATCATCCATCTGCCTCGCATCGTGCAATATAAGATAGATGGGTGAAAGGAAGCAGATTTGAATTGTTGCTAGGCAACTCAATTCTCTTCCCTTTCCCGTAGTAACATATACACTTATTACTGTCATGTCTGGGAAATAGAGTCTAGAAGAATATAGTAGAGGGTTATTGATTGAATGAGATAGAAAAAATACACACCACTATGGTTCATTCTTTCATGCAAGCTCCATTTTGCTTTACAATTTGATCATCCTTATGACTCATACTTGGCAAATCAGTTTATTTTCATGTTAGAATTCCTAAGGAAAAGGGTCTTAGTCAATATCATCACACTATCATAGCGTGCTACAAAATAGTGATGTATGTACAAGTAGATTCTACAGGACTGTTCAAGTCTCTGCCTATGTTCATATTGGGTGTGTCTTCACAAATTCAATATTTAGAAAATGAAATTTCTATTCATAAAGTCAAAAACATTCTTCGAAGCAAATCCTAAATATTTGCTGACATCTTGTCTGCATTGTCAGAGGTGTACTACAATGGATTCACCTCCAAGAGTTTTTTGACTAGATGTGAGTAGAAATTTGATTACTAAGTATGAACCCTGTGTCCATGAACATTCATTCTCACAAATTCAGTATTGTTATAAAAAGCAGCACAGGTTATTGAGAAGATTTATCAAATATCAACAACTATGATATTTCTCATATAATGGTAAAGTATGCAATTAGACATGGCTAATACAGATCTAAATATTACCATTTTACCGTTATATAATTTGAGTAAAACTTCACCAAAAATCTCACTGAGGTGCAATTTCTAATCCTAAGTTCTAGCAATGTTTATTGATTCCTAATGACAACTACCTTCAGTACAAGTCATGTGATAGAAATGCTATACCTCACTTTCTGATATTTCATCGTAATTTGTCACTGATTCCTAGATTATGCTAATTTGTATGATTTCAGCCTAAAAAATTGAAATGAGCCAAAAAAAATTAGTGAAAAACAAGAGTTTTGGTCAAAACAATTTTAGTAGAAAAGAACTCAATATTAGGTGTTATTAACTAAATGCAATTTCAGAGTTTCTGTGTTCAGATAATGAAACACCCAAATACAAGTTGATGATAATAACGTATAATAAATATCTTACCTGTGAATGTGAGACAGGAAAGCCTGGTGTCATCTGTGAAGAAGGGGCAGAGGTTATACTGCTACCATGGTGACTAGGTTGACCAACACTACTAGTACTACTACTGGATGACGGTGTATTCATTAACTGTTGCTGTAGAAGTTCTCTCTCTCTTTCTCTCTGTTGAAGTTGATGCTGTAGTCGTTCTCTATCCTGCTGGTGTTGTTGGTACATCTGTGTTGACTCTCGCGTTTCTATTGCCCCTGTCTGGTTGAACTTTGGTGACTGAGGGGGTCCCTGGACATATTAAGAAATATATAAACAAAGTGATAAGTAGGTACAAATAATGTAGTATGAAAACAGTCCAACGACAGGTGTCATCTAAGTGGTTTTGTCCCATTTTGGAAGTGATTTCCTGGCTACCCTGTTCTTAAAAAAAAAAAAAATCTATCTATAGTGCATGCATACTTGCTTGTATATTGTTATTTTCTTCTTTCTTCCATTCTGATCATTTCATCACAGAAATCCTACACTTTCAGTAATGTTAGGCTTTAACTTTTAAAAGGTTACTCCTGAAATGTCAGCTTTTTATAACTTGGTTAGATCATGGACATTTATCTCAACAAGTTTTTATTAGATAATGTGTGTTTGATTAAGTACTTAGTAGGTATAATCTACATAAGTTCCTGACACATTTTAGGTTCTGTACCAAAATAACTGTTTTTTTCAAGGACAGTAACCATGTACACTCTACCTTTATTAAAGTTAGTTTTCTTGTCTTTTTTGGGTTCCTCACCACAATTATGTCCAAATATGATGGAAAACTATGTGTATGCCAGTTTTACAAGATTTTTCTCCCTGTTACCAGAGTTCCTAAACCTTACAAAAACCCAGTCATATATGATTTCATTATTTGGACTGGTCTGGCACTTTGTAACATTTAAGTTTTCCCTATGGTCAGTTACCGGAATTCTGAACATTTTGGACAACCATGTTTGCTTGATATCTCTTGAGAGTAAGCTGTCTCAGCCAACTGAAGTGCCACTAATGTATGTAGCATTTCTCAAGATGCATCAATACATGGTACTTTCCTATCCCCTACTACGTGATGACTTGCATGAAAACCCATTTCATATCACATTGACCTTTCATTAACAAAAAATGTCTGTTATCAGAAGGTTCATTTGTCCACACGAATACACTATCTAAATGTACATGTCAAACATTTATTTGTCTCTTTGTCATTTTATCGCATGCATTTGATATGAGGAATTTCCTCACACCAATTTACAAATGGGTCTACCTGTCATTCTTTGAATAATGGTGAAGGTAACTATGTTAGTAATGCAATGTTTCTTGGTTTTTATCAGATATCTGAAGTTACACTTGTAGAGTAAATGTATCTGCATACAATTTAGTTTGATACCCCAAGATTTCTTGCAAACCACTACAATACATTATATATCAACAAGTTCTATTAACTTGTTCAACTTCAGCAATGGCAAAGAGGTTCATCATATTACAATCACTAGATTATTTTAAAATTTTGGTAATGATATTAACAGACATTCAGGGTCATCTAAGGTCACATCATACTATGCTACCAAGAATGGTATGTTATCGTTGTAATTGTATTATCATCTCCTCTACCCGTGAGTATGTTGACTAAAATCTATTGCTATCAGTTCTGGAATTGTTTCAACATGTTGACAACCTTTCACCCACAGACCTTTGACTGTATGTATCACTTTTTCACTAAACCAAGCCAAAAAAGTGTATGATTTTATGACTTACCAGTCCAAGCTGTTTAAAAAGTGTAGTATTACATGATCTAGCTGGACAGTGGTTCCATTTTATCAATGTTTTCTTAGATAAACTTGCTTACCCTTAATCCAGTCAGCCCAGTTGTATAAATGGGGACCTGGTAGGATTGAGGCCCAAGGGATAGCAGTTGCTATGTGACTATATGCATTACAGAGGCTGCAACGGATTACATGCTTCCCAAGGAGTTGAGGAAGTATACATTGTTGTTGTGGCATTATAGGTCCATGCCAGGTGTTATAATTACAAAGCAATGTGGGCACACAGTGAAAAAGCTGTGCATTAGTGCTCACTAAAAATTCACATTATCATACATGTTATGTAGGACAAGTTGAGAATAACAAATACAGAACAATTGCTCTTTGACAGGGCTACATGTAACTCAGCACTGCCATAGGGTCATCAAGGTATGTAACACCCAGCTGGCTAACTGTTAAGTGGTCAACAATTGGAAAAGTTAATACATACACCAGTACAATAAACTGGCTAAGGGTTAGGATCAGGCCAAGGCTGTGTTTACATGATGATGTTTTCAAATAAAAATGCTAAAAATCAGTAATATCAGTTTTTATGTGTTCACACAATAGGATGACAAGTGTTTTTGACCGTCTGTCTACAAGGAACCACCAACAATGGAACAATTTGAAAACGATGCTGCTGCAAATGCATAAACACAACAATGTGGTTTAATGGTGTGCGTTAGTACGTCATCGATGGAGGCATTCCTGAGGTCAAATGTGTGTGTTTTCAAAGTGTTGAGTTTTCAGCTCTTTACACACACAAAGCAGCCATGGTGTATAATTTTTAATGTGTTAGGAGAAAAATATGCTTTGATTTGTGAGAATTCAACTATTTTGATGTAGTATTTAAAGATTTTGGTATGATATCATTCTCTCACATTGGCTCTACATAATGGAAGTCTTTTACATCATTCTGTCATTCTCTCACGACCCGACCTATCTCTTTAAAAATTAATCTCAGCCTTCTTCAATTGCCTAGTATCCAGTGTCTGTGAATCCACTTTTCCTGCTACCATACAGTAATTTTATTTATTTCTGTTTATTTCTGTGCCTAGGCACTCTATAAATCTTTTTTATTAGTACACGTAGTATTCAGTCCAAATCTACTTTTCCTAAAATAGTAACAACATTATGATTTAGTCACAAAATCAAGATTTTTTTTGTACTTAGTAAATTACTCTAATTATATGAACATATGCTATATTCCTAACTATTTATATAATTCCTACCACTTCTAAAACTATCATCATATTGTAGATATTTTATTATTCTTTCAGGTAATCTACTTAAGTGCCATAAAAATGCTATATACTTGAAAAGTTAATATATTTATACACAGTCTGGTAATCTAAGGTGTCAATGTTTGTCAGGGATTGAAAGAGACTTGTCCATCAGTACAATCAGTATTAGGACTATTAACATTTTTGGCACTCCAACCAACACAAGTCATTAGAAATGCCCACATTTAGCAACCCCTGATGTTATCTGGGTCTTTATCAGTGCCTTGATAACATTGGGTATTTATCATTCACTTATAAACTAGTGATGAAACAACCAAAGAATTGAGGTCAGTAATGTTTTCAAAACTTTTTTTGAAAGTTCTGTGACAGTAAAAAAAACCCACCCCACTTTGCTTCGTTCAGACAGAAAATGTCTTTATATTAAGATGAGATGCCTTATGTCTTTTAAATTGATACAGGTCAATAGGTCAGGGATCCATTACCTGATGAGGTAAATTATGTGCTAATGCACAAGCTTCGTGGACAACCTCACCTAGACTAAAGATAAGTGTTTCCCAGGCTGCCAGTAAAATGGATGCATCTGAGGCTATGTTCAAACTATATGTATTTGGCACTTTTCACAGTGGCCTACACCAAACTAAAAGGTAAATGAACACTGAATTGATAATGGCACAAATAATACAATCACTTACCCACATAATATAATATGCATGTGTGTGTGTGTGTGTGTATGTGTGTGTGCATTTTATGTATGTATTATGTATGTATGTACTAGGTATATGAACATATGTACGCATGCATGCATGTTTACTTGATAATATGCAAGTGTTTACATGCTACACTACATGTAGTTTGATCAAATGAATATCTGTGTGTGTGTGTGTGTGTGTGTGTGTGTGTGTGTGTGTGTGTGTGTGAGTGTGTGTGTGTAACTCTATGAAATATTATATACATGTTCACATGTATATTATCAGAGATAATTTCTTCTATTTATAATGAAGTTTCCCTATGAGATCCTATTGAAGGCATTGTTCATATCTTGATATCAGATGAATAAATATTTGATAATCTCCAAAGATATCCATTCGTTCAACTTATAGATAAACACAGAACCAAAATGTCCAACATGGGTACTAATGTTAATACTTGAAATAAAAACAAATATTTGGCTGCTTTGATAAATATTGATTCATTGATACATTATTATATCTATATTTATATATGTGTATCTTGTATCTACATCTAATTAGGTGTTTACATGTAAGCTATAATGTCATCTGAATTCAGTAAAGTGCCATGTACATTTTACATATAATTTTAGTGTTAGGCTGTTATACATGAACATCATCATGTAACAATGGTTACAAATACGATAAAAAACATGACATGACAGGCGTACAAATTGTACAATGTATATGTGTAATCAGTGTATAATTTCATGAAGGGAAAAAAGTAGATGTTTCCCCTTGTTTCTCAGTCATAAATATTGATGAGATTAATGAATACATGTATTAATGGTTGCCAGCCACTGGTTTGAGGCCAGGGAGATCTTCAAGACAATATTTGAGGTACACATCACATTACACATGGATATTAGGGGTACCCCATTGCAGAACGTGTACAATAGATAGCATGCTCCCCAGGGACTGGGCGATAAGGCAGGTATACTGGGTCATTGTGCCAATATAGGTCTATGCCAGGACAATAATTGTACAACACCTGTGATCATAATATTCATCATGGAAGGTGCTTTATTATGTATCATATTATTATTTATTACATATTTTACACATTAATTTATTCATAACATTCAAATGCCTACTTGCACTTGCAAGCTATATGATGTGTGAGTAATCTTTTCTATTCAGCTCAAAAACATTTTAGAGTACAATTTGTGTGTGTGTGTGTGTGTGTGTGTGTGTGTGTGTCTGTGTGTGTGTCTGTGTGTGATATACATGTAGTCCTAATCTATCCTATACATGACAAATAGTATAAATATACATGTACTAGTATAACATACCATATCTTGTACATTATATATTCCCATTACTGAAATATTATGGTCCCATATCCAAATCTTTTTTGATGTCACTTTAGCATAGATACATGTACATGTAATTTAGCCATTTGATTTAGGAATGATGAGTCACAAAGTATTCTGTCTGTACGGAGCTAATATACATGAAAATAGACATAATTGAACTATAGGATTTGATCTATCTGAAAGCAATATTAGTTGTTATTACCATAGCATAACTGTCCTCATTCCAAGTATAATTGATTAAATAAATTAAACCATATTTTTAACATTTTAGCTGTTATCATTTTAAAATATTTAAATTGGGTATAGTCCTATTTTTCAATTAACATACTTATGAATAAACATGAGTTGTGTGATATCAACATTACACATCAAGTGTACTGACCTGTTACATTATGTGTGACTAATGTTTTGCATATTTGACATGTTACAAATATGATTTGCTGTCAACATATGTTTGGTAAATTAATATTGTGAGGTATTAATATCATGTTGTGTTCACACTGACTGGATGTATGACTAGAGTGTTGTGTACTAAGACTTGTAACAGTTATTTAGCTGTTCAGTATCTGTATATATTTTAACACTAGAATCCTAAAATTGAGAATTTCTTCAAATGATGTATTTTTAAATAAAAAAACCTGTTTATCCTGTTTCAAATTCTGTTTCAGACAGAGTAACAATACTACAGCACCAAGCCTTCTTGTAATTTCTAAGCACCCATCTAGTCTTTATATCAATGACAATCCAAACACACCACTTCACATATGCCAAAATTCAAATCGATATCGAAGTAGACACAAGACACACTCTTGGCTACTGAAGGTGTTACTGGTCTCTCAACCACCTTATAAAAATATTCTGCAAAGATCACTGCTGGTATCATCCATTTTCTTTATGTAGTCTCCATATTTGATTGTGATGGTTTAGTTAGATACACATATTGTATTTCTAGAATGACTTGCATGTGTTTATATGTACGAAAAATGCTTGAAAACAGTTTACTATCAATGACTTTTCACTACCCATACCAGGTCATTTAAAAGAATATTTCAGATTGTTTCCTTTCATTTCTGTAAGTCTGTTGTTTTAATACTTGAAATATAATTTTCAGTGTTATTTCTATGTTTAGTCTACATAATTATGCATGTACATCATGTATGCGCATATATTAGTATGTCTGACAGAAGCTTTCCTTTCAATGGTTGGTTTAGAAATATGTACATTATGTACAAATGTATATCTTTACTACTATAAACTTATAGCGGCTAGCTTAGTATGAACTCAAGTTGATTTGAATCAAAGGCCTGGGTTCTAATCTCAGGTTCTCCCATTAATTAATGCTCAGCTATCTACATTTGTATCTTATCAGTGGGAGCCATGGGGTTATTTTTTTTCTAGCACTATACCAACTACTTTTCTAGCCAAACAAATTGCTTCTCAGACCTAAATTTTTATCCAAATCCAAACTGGGTCTTTACAACTAACAGAAGGAAAACTGTTGTATTCAGAAAGGGCCAGTTTTACATGTATGAAAGCTGTGCTGCTCAATGTTTACAAACCACAGGACGAGACTAGGCCAAAATTCCAGTCTAGTTAGTGATATACTGGGTACAGTAATTGAAGATTTAAAGTTCAAACTTACAGTTCAAAGTATACTTACTAGGTCTTATAATCTACATGTACAGTTGCAACTAAAGCCATACTCTGAATATTTTAACCCAGATTATTAAACCCAAATGGACACATGATCTAGTGTAATTCACAATCCAGAAAACAAATTTTGGATGTGAATTTCTAATCAAATGCTTAGAAGTTCACTGACTGTAACGGGAAATTTTATATAGTGTTTTCATTTAGACAATGCCCATTGCACTTCACGATAACAAAAGTTTAGCTTTTCATGTACGAGACAAATACATGTAAGAATATATCATGCCTTGGCGATATTGATGTTTCTGAGAATGTATATATTCATGTCCTCAGCTACCCATACATGTATGTACGATTTATACATATATCATACATACAAATCAAATGTACATAGAAACATGTGAAAGTAGTAATCTTTACAAACAAAGACCTGTTTATGTGTACATTTTACATATTTTTTTTTCATGAGATTTTAGGATTTATCATATTTTAGCTGTTGTCATGACCACTGCTCACCACAATAGTAATAATTTTAATATGTACTTAAGTTGCAACTTTTGATATTTTGTGGCAATACTGTCTCTCATATCTGATGAACATAACCAAAATAGCTATGAAATTTTTATTTCATATGCAGGAGGAGAATGGGCACTCCATAAGTTCTTCAGGGAGAATGCAAAATTCTTACCCTACCACTGCCACATTTTGACTGTGATATGCTGTGAGTGTACAAAACAAATACCATACATGTACCTGTACCTGTGCTGGCTGTGGACTTGCTGGTTTCTGTTTGGGTTTGGGTGATGCTGGGCCAGGGGCCCTGCTAGAACTTCTGCGGATGACACCATCTTCAACATCTTCAGCTACACCTGGCATAGTGAGACCAGGACTTCTGTTCATTGGTGACATATGAAAGTTGGCGAAAGATTTGGAGAGTGCATCACCTTGTGGAATCCTTTCTGAGTCTGACTGTCGCCTTTGGAGAAAGCCTTCAACTGACGGTGACAATGACTGCGTAAATACACGTGATCCACTTGACCATGGACGTCCGCGGTACAGAGTTGGAGTTGATGGGGAGGGCGAGGGGTAACCACCTCCACGTTGTTTCACAGGAGTTGGGGTTAGTGGGGTCATAATTTGCTCTGACCAAGATGCCTTGGGTTTGTCTAACTTCTCCATGTTCACATCCAAAGTCTTTTGCTCAAATGCACATGTGAAAGTATCTGATGGGATGCTTTGTAACCATGACAACAGGCTCAAATCTGCATCATCACAAGGGGAGCCATACAGTAAGCCTCGGATCACAAAACTTACCCCACTTGAGTCTTTAGATGTAGCTTTTTGCTGGCAAAACTCAACACAAGACTCATACAAAAGTCCTTTGATCATCAACTGCACAAGTCTATCATTACTAGCTGTAAACTCTGATTCTATCATATTTTTATCAGCAGGTAGAAATTTACCAATAAGCGGTAGTACATCTTTGAAACACTGCACACGAGCATTGCTTGGATTCCAGTTCTTATAATCAGCATGGTCAGTAAGTCTTGGTAATGTCAGCAACAAGCACAGACTATTATAATCTTCCTTCGATGGACAATATGGTTCAAGATCACGCAAACATCCAACCACTTCGTCAATCGAAAACTCAACTTGCAAGTTGCCCGGATCTTCTGATTTCATACAAACCATTTCCAAAAACTTGTGTTTCATGATCACGTACCGAAAGTTCCTTGAATCAAAACTTTCGATGCTTTCCAACGGCTGAACGAACTCCATGACATCGTCCCACTGTCCATCCAAAATGAGACTTCTGAGAAACAGCAAATCGTCCGAATACAACCCGTTCACTGATCCAGTCTCTCTCTCGACACCACGCATCGACAGGTACAATTCTCTCGAATGTAAAAATTCAAGCACAAGCTTGATTATTTCCCTTTCCTTGAGATTAATTTTTGTAGCCGTCATCTTTCCAGTTAGTTTAAACTTCCTTAAGTATTTGGGTTGTTCACTAAAAGCTGTAATAAGACGACCTAGTCGACCTCCTCACCTGGTTGAAGTTCGATGAATGCGACGAGTCAAATCAGATCATGTCTTGATCTGTATGTTGTTGACATTCAATTGACAGTAAATATGTTCATGCACACACACCGATGGCGCTGTCATGCAAAACTCATACCGCACACGCCCTTCCAGATAAACTAAAACTGATGTCTGCACGTTTGTTCAACGATCAAGTAGGTGCTACCTTCATCAGATATAGCATTTGAAGTATTCTTCGTTGAGATTTTCCTGCCCCGAGGAAATTTGGCACGTATCCTGCTCGATTACCTCATCGCACTTTACGCCGCCATGTTGGAGAGCGACTTGCGCATGCTTGAATGTATCTCAAGCCAACGAATGGGCTTCGGCTTTCTTCGGACAGCGAAACCGAATTCCGAAGTAATGGTATACTTTTATGCCTTTGTTCAATACTCGACTCTATGACAATTTAAAAACTGACGTAATGTAAATTACTAATGCCATATAATGGCTTACTGAGGTTATGTGGGCAACGATGTTAGTACCCATGTGATATGTAACATAATAAATATCATGCATGATATAAAGCCCTGTGTCGCACTTGTTGTTTGGTCAGGATAAAATTGAATGAATGAATGAATGAATGAATGAATGAATGAATGAATGAATGAATGAATGAATGAATGAATGAATGAATGAATGAATGAATGAATGAATGAATGAATGAATGAATGAATGAATGAATGAATGAATGAATGACAATCTGTCTGTCTGACAATGCAATCAGAGTTTCTTAGCCTACATCATCATGACATGATTTAACAAAATACTCTGATTAGGATATTGACAAATTTACTATTAACTCGAACAAATTTTGTAAATTTTGTCCATTTTATTTAATTTCTGTATGTCCAGGGTTATCACGTTATATTACTTTTGATCATTTGGTTATTATTTTCTGGATGTATATCATACCATTGCCTCAAAATATGTCTCATCTTGGGTGCAAGAGGGCGCTAGTCACAAATAATCATTATGCCGATGCTAACAGTACAGTAACACCCTTTTAGCATCTTCTTGGACCTGTACTCATATGGTGAATAACGCCACCATGCCAGCCTACGCTTTGGCGCCATGTGTAAATAATACTTGTTTGTCTAAACTAAGCATCTTGCTAGAACCAGTTGACACCTCTCAATCCGATTATGGTCAGTAGTTGTACTTCAGATCACAGATAAGAAACTGTGTTCCTTGTCTCTGCTCAGATGTTGTACCATATGGATCACAGTCCTGCTTGCAGACGGTGCACGCGTTTCCTACGAAAAGCAATGTAACCGGCCTATAGTGAGTGCGAAAGCAAAATACTTTCGCACCAATAACAAAAGAATTACGTACAAAGCTTTCAAATATTAGCAATCGATCGAATATGTACCCATTTTATTGTTCGGGCAGGCCCTCACATGCGAACTTCGTTCGCTTATAGTTATAGCATCGAAAGAAAGCCCGAACGTCTAGCAGCAAGACTACCCATTTTACAGCTTTTTTACGATAGTAGTCGCTGGTACCAGTGGATCTATTAGGATACATCCTAGTCCTGCTTGCATGCGGAGTAATCCGGGACTCGATTCTGACCTACCTCCAGAGTCAAGTCAGTAATATAGACTCGTGCACCGTCATGTAAACAGGACTAGATACATCCATGCTGGTACGATCACAAAAATTGTCGAAATGGGAACTTTTCAAGTTTCGACTGATTTCAAAGTCCCGCCTAACAAACTCCGCCACATTTGATCGGGATGTCCACTTGGGCATCGTACGAAAAGAGGAGCCAGAAATTACGATTGAACTTGTGATTTCGGGATTTCTGGTCCTCCGGACTGGGACTTTTGTAGCCAAGGCGAGGTAAAATTACCAAATAGTCGATTTATTGCTAATATTTGAACACAGATGCGTTAGTTCTTTAGTTACTAGCATTTCTGGTCAGCCCAGGTTTCACGACTGCCTCTTTGTAGGCAACTTACTTCGTATGCAAGCAGGATGACATGGACCCTCAGACCACTAGTGGTCTGAGATGGATCATAGACCCTACGAAATGGATGTATCCTAGAAGTAGTAGAAATGTCTATATTTGTGAACAGTAAGGAATGTCTCTCAGAGAGACTGTGTCCATGACTGAACAATGTTGTGCCGATCAAGGCCCCGCCTCCTCTTCGCAGGTTTGTGACAATGATGCGGGGGATTGATCTCCATATTAGAAAAGGGAAGTTTTTTCTAACTGAAAAAAATGTGTGTGTCCCGAATGTTCAATAACTTGCATTTCCGTTAGAGACGAAGGGATATGATATTCTATAGAACGCCTTTTGTTTTACCAATTACAAACAATAGCATGTGAATGGCGATATAGTGTTGCCTTGTCCGAAAAACGGGAATTACACTAGCTGTTTTCACTTTCACTGTTCATACTTACATTGAAGAGCTATGTAGTCAGTAATCTTGACTTGTATATTCTATTTTCAAACAGAATTTCCCCTCAAAATCAACATCACCGTCAGAATATGTGCGAGAATTCCGAAAGGTTTGCAACGTTTAAACTTTATTCATCCTGGATTCCATAATAAGTGTACATTCTTTGATCACGGAATTGCGAAGGCATACCATTATAAAAGCAGGGGACTGCAATTTTGTGTTCCTTGTCTGTGTATATAACCTCGGACCACTAAAATATTCATTAGTGGTCTGAGTCTGATTGGGTATAATTGGAGGCGCCCTTTAGCGTATCTCCTTCCCGTTTTCATGACGTGTATTATCGATTTGTACAGGTGAAGTTGTCTAATTTGCAACCCATCCACCACAACCCATTTTGTCAGTTAACTGTAGTATTGTAACCATTCGGAGCGGGTTGTCAAATCCCAGTCCTTCGGCCTTCCTTTATGAATTAAAGAATTTGACAATTTCCACCAAACTTAAGAGTGACTTTCATTGCGTGTTTCCACGCTTTTGTCTCAGTGTTTGGCTGCCACTAATTATAAGTTGTTTTGTTGACACACATCTCTCCACCCATATAGTGACGTCAACTAGTATATTAGTATTTGAAATACACGTACAGTGTCACGGTCTTGTTCAAACTATCGAAAGTTCTTTTATCATACAAAACATGTACACAAGTTGCAGTCACATATGAAATGCCATTCAAACGAAAGACCATTTGTGTGTAAAGCGTGTGGCAAAAGTTTCCCTCTAAGGAAGAGTCTAACAGGTCACTTAAAAATCAATACAAACGGAAAGGCATTTCTATGTAAGGAGTGTGGCAAAGGTTTTTTATCAAAGAAACCATCTAAAAATTCACTTCAGAAGCCACACACCCAAAAGAGAATTCTCATGTCAGGAATGTGGAAACGGTTTTACTCGTAATGACACTTTACAAGCGCTAGCACACACACGACACCACACAGGTGAACGACCATTTGTATGCAAATAGTGTGGTACGGCTTGTCGTCAAAGGAAACTAAAGAAACAGATGTAATGATCCTTTAGGACATTTGGTTCAGTTTTGACCATTCAAAGTGCATCCAACACCGGGATACACAATGTAATACTGTACTGTGCAGCTTGAAGATAAGTTGTTGTCACTCACTATGGACACTAATACTTGTACTAGTCGACAGGTACTGTGGAACGCATTGGTTATATGCTTTATTACATTTTTTGTTGTGTTACCTTTCTTGTACTACGACAAACCGTTTTCCATATACTATGAACTTCGACAACTTGACACTGTGGACGTTATGTCGGAATTATCGAAAACAAGAGACAAGGCAGCTATGGATGCTGTGACTTATTTCCGAAATCTACCAGCATTGGACAAAACCGTGTCACGCCAAAGTGTCAACCAACCAGTTTACATTGCGATAGGTATACTGACCGTAAAAAGAATGGCCAAAAAGAATCAACACAACAGACCCATGTATATCCTTGAAATGGCTGCAAGAGTGAAAATGTTATTGGATAATGTTGATTTGAAGATTCGAACGCGAATTCAGCTGTCAATATGTAACCTTGATTACGAGTATGACAAATATGAAGAAGCTGTTTTTCTGTCAAAATATATCCACGTGATCAACATATATGCCAATGTAACAGAGGTCGATGTATTGAAACACAGAAACCGCTACGAAAAGGAGAAATATGACTATGGATTATGTTTACGTGAAATAGCGAAATTTAATGCTAAATATACACTTATTCTTGAAGATGATGCGTTACTCCATTGGAATTTCTTTGAAGTGTTGCACTATGTATTGACAACAAAAATAGAACAGAAATACATACGTGGTGATTTGGTCCACGTCAACAGAGATAACTTTGTATCTTTAAAACTTTACTTTCCCGAAGAATGGCAGGGCTATGGATGGAGTTGGCGACAGTTATCTGATTTAGGAGCATTTGGTTTTGCAGGTGGAATTATCATTCTGTGTTTTGAACGACGGTGTCGGGGAAATGGAAAGAAACCCTTAAAATATAGAGTTCAACTGTTTATAACGTTTATTGTGTATTTCATTTTAGTAGCAAAATCAATAGGAAGACAAAACATTCGCCAGTTATGTAGTATTTCTCCTCAACTCTATTTCACACAAAAGGCACCGGCGTGTTGTACCCTAGCAGTATTATACAGTCAACAGAATGTAGGAAAAGTTATAGATTATCTGTTGTCTCCAGGTGTAAAATGTTCCAAGAAGGTTCCGATGGACCTTGCGATCTCTAAAAAAATTCGGGCACTAGGGTTGGAATCTCTGATTGTTGGACCCAACCTGATAGATCATATTGGTATTTTCTCTAGCTTACCCAAAGAGCCTAGGATATTAACATAACTGGGAATGGATCCTAGCAATTATTATACACGGGGTCGTTAAAATATGATAGACAATTTCTGCCCAGGACTTTGTAAAGATGTCGACACTGGCAGTTGCCGATCAAGCCAATGTTTTTTTTATATTGATATGTGATATTGGCTTCACTTGCACTGATAATTTATGCCAGTTGACTATACAATGTGTATGGCATTACAAATAGTAGTCTATAGAAATTTCAGACAATGTAAACAACAGAACAGAACTGATCGATATCGTAGTAGTACACATCACATTCACAGACAAGGAAGACACCTTGTTTGTGCACGGGTTAATGATTTCATCTCGATGCAGTGTTTTATGGTGGAGTTTATACATATTCATGAAGAGGTAGGCTTTTGAAAAGAAGACCATAGTAAGTTTATGCATAAAACCTCAGACCTTTTGTCGGAGATGAAACATGTTCCTCATTGTTGTGTGACTTTAATTAGTTCATCCCCTAATGAAGGTATTTGTATTAGACTGAAAAAAAAGCTGAAATTGTATGTAACCAATTTAATCCGCAAAGTACGAAGAAGAAAGTATGTATACTTGTGTTGTGCATTCACGTGGCTACACAACCAATCAAAACTTGCATGAGTTTCATTAGAGCTGTGTAATAAGTCGACTTCAAATTCTTAGATGTATAAAGTAGTTATGAATTAGTACAACTTACAATGAAATGTCTTAGAGTAGGCCTTAATATGCTGCACTAGCTGCAATTGAAACCATTTTGAAACTCTTTTGTTAGATATAATAACTTACTCATAATATCATACACCCTAAACAGTATTCAACGCACCTATTTATATGTTTGTGTAGCTGTACACATACTATACGTGTAATATGGTTCAATAAATCCATTGAAATAGATTTTGTGGTCCGCACCCAATATCATCAACTCAATGTAATCATGATTTTAACCTGTTAATGTAAAAGTTATGGATGCAATTGACCAACATGTTCATTGTCTAATTATTGGTATTTTTAATACTTTTCAGTTAATATATTGTTAGTTGTCTCACTGATATCAACACCAGTTACAACTCGTGCAACTTTAACCATTTACAAGTATAGACTTGACCCCCTAGACCTCAAAATAGACTGCCGATGCCAAAATGACAAGTTACAAATATGACTTTTGGAATTGTAGGCTTCGGTGCGACACATGCTCTACTAAGTTGGAATGAATGAAGCAGAACGTGATTGTAGGTCGAAACATGAGAATTACTTGTGCTTGTCTTATTTCTGCCCTGTCCTTTTTTGGTGACGATTTATCTCTGGTTGAAAAGAAAGAGTTGTCATACTGTGAAATATGAAACACGTACATATCGGTCACACCCTGTCTACATATAGATGGATATGTGTCCCTCTAATATACATACAAATTCTGGCGTAGGTACATACCCGTCGACTTAGTCAGGTTACATTGCAATTTACCATCCTAGTAAATTATATATGACACAAACAGTCATGGTGAAATAGTAAGGGTTAAGGCTAAATAATATATGAACTAGCTAGTCTTTGTGTACAATGTTGTAACCCAATGCACTAAATGATTTTCTTTTCAAGTCTTCATACATGTTCAGCTACCATACAATGACATCAAACACATATTCACTTTCAAGTTGGGTTAAAGTTTTGTTGAATTGTGTTTATTATGGTTGTATTACTATTCTAATGTTTACCATATCCAGTAACATAAATTTCATTTTTTTCTATCAGGTATAAAAAACCTATTATATATTAGTATCACGACATATATTTTATATATATTTATTTCTGTAAAATACACCAGTCTATTAAATGTAGAATGTATATTGGAAATAAAATCTCCCTCTTTGCATCGACCAGATTTCAATCACTTAGATTTCTACAGCCTTTGCTTTTGTTATCCAACCCTGGAAAGGAGGACGTTTGCCTAATTCTTTGTACCTGAAATAGAAGTATACCAGTGTAACCACCTATGCATGTTGTGAAAATAATGAACATTCAATTTCTTGCTTGACACATAGACTTCCACTCCACTATCAACACTTGTGACAATAAGTTGGCCTTCTTGTTGTATTTTGACCCTCTAGCATGAGGAGAAATGCTGTTACAGGTACTGAGAATAAAGCAACCTTCTTGTTGTACTTTGCCCCTCTAGCATGACATGAAATGCTATTGCAGGTACCGAGAAAGTCAACCTTCTTGTTGTATTTTGAACCTCTAGCAGGTGAAATTCTATTATAGGTACCGAGAATTGACCAGATTTTAATCATATTGATATGTGTATACTTTGTTCTTGCTACATGGCATTGGAAATTCCTCTCTGAATGGAGAATTTCAATAAGACTTAGATTTCATATATTTACACAACAATGATTTTCTGTGTACTCTTGATTTCACAAAGTATGGAAAAATCAATATGAATGCTGGCACCACATGTCTATTTTTGCATGTCCGAGTTCCAGTTTTACTTAATCTTCATAGAATATCGATATACTAAGTCATTTTTTATTGCACTTGTGTAGGAAACCTTTCCCATATTTGTCACATACAAATTAGTCTAGAGGCTATCCGTGAATTCGAAGATCTCTCTTCATTTCGAAAAGATTTGATGCCACAGATAAACTCTACACTACTCTAGATTTTCGTTTGAATGAAATATTTTGTGTATTTACAGTTTGTTTAAAATATTTTACTCTTTACATACAAATACTTATTGAGTTTTATGGGATTTAATATGTGCTTTCAGAGTGCAACTTTGATGAAAACCTTTGCCACACTCGTGACATACATAGAGTGTCTCATTTGTGTGGAGTTTCAAGTGTTTCCTTAAACTGTCACTTTGATGGAAATCCTTGCCACATTCTTTGCACACAAATGGTCTTTCATTTGTGTGAATTCTTACGTGTGCTTGCAAATAGTCATTTCGACAAAAACCTTTACCACATTCTGTGCATAAAAATTGTTTTTCTTTTCGGTGGCTCCGTATGTGTACTGTCAGACTGCCATTGGAAATGAATGATTTACCACACTCAGTACACAGATATGGTCTTTCATTTGTATGAACTCTAATGTGTGTCTCCAAATGGTCACGTCGACAAAATCCTTTACCACACTCTTCACATACAAATGGTCTTTCATTAGAGTGGATTTTCAGGTGTGTCTTCAGACTGCTACTTTGATTGAAGCCTTTACCACACTCTAGACAAACATATGGTCTTTCATTTGTATGGCGTTTCATGTGTTCCTTCAGGCTTTGCTTTTGGTGAAAACCTTTACCACACTCTTTGCACACAAAGGGTCTTTCATCTGTGTGGATTCTTATGTGTGCTTGTAAATGGTCATTTCGACTAAAAACTCTTCTACACACTTCACATACAAATGTTCTCTCTTTTGTGTGGATTTGCATGTGTCTCTTCAGATTACCATTTTGAGTGAATCTTTTATCACACTTTGTACATACAAAAATATTTTTCTCTGTGACAGTCTTACAGCTACTTCGAACTTCACTATCTATGTTTTCGGTTGGTGGAATTTTACAGTAAATGTAATTTTCTTCATTACTATTCAAATGCACACTGTCTGTATTTTCAATAGTATCTGTATGTAGTTTGAGTTGAACTGTTCTATTTGGAAAGGCTTCACTGCTGGCACTTTCTGCAATAATGGGTAGTATCTGTTCACATTTGCCCTGTTTTGTTTGGTCATCATCATCATCATTATCATCATCATCATTCCCTTCTTTCTTTATTGTTATGGAGTTCATGACATCACCACCTGTATTTTGTG
Organism: Glandiceps talaboti; assembly: GCF_964340395.1. Classification (NCBI taxonomy): domain Eukaryota; kingdom Metazoa; phylum Hemichordata; class Enteropneusta; family Spengelidae; genus Glandiceps; species Glandiceps talaboti. Next base: position 5,222,956 of record NC_135558.1, on the reverse strand, counting down.
TACAACTAGTGTCTAAAGAACTGCATGGATGTCCATCATTGTTTGTTGAACTTTCTCTAGAATAGTATGGTGATGTTTCAGAATAGTTTTCTGTACTTAGCAACTGGTGGTTATCAACTGAGTAAGAGGTATTTTCATCTTCTTGTCCGGCTTCATCTTCTTGTCCAGACTCTTCTGGGTCTTGACACTGATAATCTACAGGTTCTGATTTAATGTATCTGTGGGTAAAATAAAAAGAGAAGTGTAAGAAGTCATATCTGTGAGTTAGATTTTAATGTGCCAGAGAAGATGGAACTAAGGTAGTACATATTGTATTATATATACATGTAATCTAGTCTCAAAATGGATGACTTTTTTGGGTTGATGTACGACTGAAGAGGCAGAGCCCAACATTTGGGACTCATAAGCCATATCTTTATTAATTATGAAAGTGGCTGTTTTAACTATTACAGAAACAAGGATAGTGTCATTGTGAATGTTCTTAAAATGGCTAAACATGAATATATTCATGTGTAAGACAATTTTAGTCTAGTGTGATTTGGATGCATGTAAACCATCTTGTATTATTTCCATCAAAATTCATGACAGAAAATCACAGTAATTGGAGTCTGATTTGGGTAATGAGGTATTAACTTGAGATAGTAATATATAGTCTAGTCTTGCTGCTAGACCACTCTGGCTTTTATGCTCACCTTTCAGTGTTAAGAAGAAAGCGTGAGGTCTCGCAGCTAAACCATATAGTCCTGATATATCTTAGGCAGAATAGATCAGTCTGCCCAGGAATCTATAATAGATCCAAGCCAACTACATATACATTATGTAGAAAGTCACAGTGGAGCCCCCCCCCCCCCTTATGGCTGTAATAATGGGGAATAGAGTGTTTCAATGTTTGATACTAGTTCAGCTAAAGAAATATATACAAACGCCAGTCACTTTATAATATATCAGTGGCTTACTTCATCGTTATGGACGTGGACTGTGGGACTGCATCATTCACGATATGTCGTTCTCTCTCGATCTTCTGAATCTGACCCTGTTGGTGGTAACTTTGTTCCTGGTTTTCTTGATGATAATCATCCGGGAAACATTTCCCACAATATTGTTTGTGTATGTACAGTAAATGTTCTGCAAACACGCTATTTGTCATTTTGGAATACCCTACAGCTTTAACGCTCTGCCAAACATCGTACGCAATGTCGAGATTGATGGTCCTGTCTTCGGACGTCGTGTAGGTCGCCATGTTGGATTAGGGTTTCAGATTTATCAGTTGCAGATTCGTCACGGTGAAAGTAAATATAAATGTAAAAAACTTGATAGATTCACATAAATAATAATCATAATGAAAAATAAAATTAAAAAACAAGGTAAGTTTAAAAGAAGTAAAACAGATCTGCATCATTTGTAATTTCTCTTCCACGTTTTTTTTCCCAGCTAAGACATTCGTTGATAGGGCCCAGGGCCGGTGAGTCAATTACTGGGGGGGGGGTGTTGTAAGTGGGCAAAACAAAATCAAATTGATTTTCGAGTGCTAGTTTCAATCAATGTTTATTTCTATTTTTGAATTTGACCGAACATGGAATTTAAAAAAAAGAGAAATATATACTGTATACACTTTATACACATATAATGATGAGTTTGCACAATTTTCTTTAGAAGTGCTAAAAAAGTCTTGAAATTAAAAAAAAAAGTAAAAATAATGACATCGATCTTTTTTTATTCCCCAAAAATTAATTTTTATGTTCATTGCTTCATCAATAGCTTGTTCCTAGCCCAATATCTATGCTATGTGGGGAAAGTGTATACAACTACATTCCATATTCCACAGACATTCACATAATTTTATAGGAAAATATTACATATTCAAATATCTGTCTTTCTAATGTCATTTTTATGAAAAGAAAATGGATGATCACCATGTGTGTTTTTGTGCTAACCAATGATTGTATGTAAAATCTATCGATCGTCCCCGGCTTCATTCTTTCCTCATTCCTACCACATCGGACGCTCTACTGAATCCTTGTGATCACCAATGTTATCCAGTCAGTGACAAAATTTGTCACGGTTATCAAGCGTCAGAACATACGCATGTCCAGTAAGACACTTTCACTAACTTCGTTAACAAAATATTTTCCAGTGCTTCACTAAAAGCTTGTATGCTGTCTCCCCTTGATTCATTTTAAAATGACCACTACTTTTACCAACATCACATATTCATAAATGTATTGCAAAATCACATGGAATGGGTACCAGTTGTCATAAAATGAAGTTTCAATACCATGTAGTTCTGTGCAAACTTAGGCAAATTGGTTATTTATCATTTATTCATTAATTATTTTTATACATTTCCTTAAATGCAAAAGTAACAGCAGAGAAAAAGAAAAGAAAATTCAAAATCTGTATAGTTAGGCCTCACAAAAAAATTGTGTGGTTCCGATTGCGCTCAATTTAAGAATAGGTGGGGGAGGTAGATTTCGTATTTTATTGTTGTTCTCCATGTGTGAGTGTCTACTTCAGGTTTTCCATTGTTTTCCAAATAGGCTCTGTGTTATGTATTTATTCCTATCAGATGTACAGCCATTACAGATTGAAGAACAGTTTTATATTGATGTCAGTTTCTGCATCCACTATTTCTTGTGAGACTTCACAATTTTGCGATTTTATTAATTTTTCTCAAATATGTAAAAAAAAGTTGAGGGTCAGCAGTGAAAAACTAGGTGGGGTTGGGTAACCGGAACCAAACAATTATTTTTTTTAGGCCTTAGATTGATTGATGTAATTTTGAATTTGTAAAATACCCAAGTTAAACATACCAATATGAACTTATTAAGCTATACATACAAATTTATCCAAATAAATATATTGTAAATAAGTTAATTAACTCTTTTCATAAATAATGATTTGGTGGAAAGCTGTACAACTGTGTACTTTAGAGTGCAATTTTTTATGAAAACTTTTACATAACTTTTAATTTCTATGGCCTTTAATTTCTATGGTGACAAGTATGTCACCAGACTGCTATTTTCATACTATCCATTATCCCCCCCCCCATCCCATTCTTCACCACTGTCAATGTCTTAACACACACACACACACACACACACACACACACACACACACACACACACATGGTTTCTCATTGATGATGTGTACACTTAAGAATTCTCTTACATAAAGCTTTACTACATTGAAAGGGTCTTTCATTTCTGTAGCTTCTTATCTGTCATCAGATTGCTACTCTGATGAAGTCACTTCACATACATTGTAGATATGGAGAAGTATTATGCACAAATTTTCTGTGACCTATCCTCTGGTCTACTAGCTATACAGGTGATAGATTTCAGTAAATTCCCACATTTTTGTGATCAGCCAATTTGAAAAAAAACAAACCTTAATCACACTCTTGGCATCAAAAGGCTTTCAGTTCTGCAACACTGTATGTGTCTGTCCAGATAAGTACAGTACTTGAACTTTCATGACAACCCATGCCACACTCTGCATATGACTGGCCTACCTGCCATTCATGTGGATTTGCATATGTCTCTTCAGAGTTGCATTTTCATGAAAACTTTTACCACACACTTCACATACAAAAGGTCTCTCGTTAGAGTGAATTCTTACGTGTCTGTTCAGATTACCACGTTGATGAAAACCTTTACCGCACTCTTTACATACAAATGGCCTTTCACCTGTGTGGACTCGTGTATGGGTTTTTAGAGTGCAATGATTATAAAAATCTTTACCACACACTTTACACACAAAAGGCCTTTTATAGCTGTGGATTAGTGGATTATTCTTCAAAATACAACTGCCTTGAAAGTCTGAATTTCCAATATTTGTGTTGGTTCGTATGTTTCTGTTTAGATTTAAATTACCATTTCCATGAAACCCTTTACCATACTCTGTGTATATATATGATTTTTCCTTTGCTTCAAAGATACACTTATTTCCTACTTTAATATGTTTATTTTGGTTTTGAGGCGTATCATAGTAAATGCCATATTTTTCATAGTTGTTCAACTGTATACCTCTTGACGTTTCACTAGTATCTGCATGCAGTTGGGCTTTAATTAGTCCTGTTGGAAAGGGTTCATTGCTAAGACTCTTGGCTTTGGTAGGTATGTGTTCACTTTTGTCCTCGTGTTGTATGCATTTAGAGTGCTGGTTTGTTTGTTGGTTATCATTATCATCATCATCATCATCATCATCATCATTATCAATCCCTTCCTTCTTTATTGTTATATAGTTCATCGCATCATCCCCTGTCATTGTATTCTGTGTAGAACTCACATCTATGGAATTACCTTCATATTTATTGTTATCTATTAAACTTCCTTTAGGACAAAATGGTGAAGTTTCAAGAGAGTCTTCTATTAAACTTCCTTTAGGACAGATTGGTGATGTATCCAGAGAATCTTCTGTATTTAGTAATGGCCTATTATCCATTGAGTATGAGTTAGTGTCATGCTCTCTTCTGTTTGTGTCCTTATCTATCACACCTTGATACAGGCCATCATTGATATTTGATGCAGTGTGTTGAAAATTACTAATAGATGGATGTGAATAAGAAGGAGTATGCATGTTGTAGGAGGGTTTTTTGTTGTTGCTTAAAGTGTCACTGTTACAATACTGTGAAGTTTCTTTGTGGTTGACTACTTGATGATTATCAACTGGATTACTTTCATGTTCTTGTCTAGGTATCACTAACTCTGAGTGATCATGGCCACCAATGGTTTTTGATTCAATGCACCTATTGATAGAACAACAAGGAAAGAATGTGTAAGAAGAGGAATACAAGAGTACACATCAAGTGTGTATCTGATTATTTGTCACTTCGCCGTCTCACAATAGACCATACCTAAGACAAGTCTTGCATGGTTACAAAGTCTTGCACCGTGTCTTGTCTGTGACAACCTACTCAGTGCTATGTAATATTCTGAGTAGTATATGTACAAATCTGACACCATTGCATTAAAGAGATAGTAGAATCATGGAAGTATAACTCCATGGTAGAATTTAGGCATGCCTTGAATTGATAAAGACTTTGCACAAGTTTATAAATAAATGCTTGTTACATTTATATTGAACTGTATAATGCTTAATATCATTCATATACATGTATTACTTTTCATTACTGGCCTGCTTTCTAACTGGCTGACTTCTCTTGATACCTAGCTGTAAGAAGTGATCATAGGACCTCGTGCAACCCCCCCCCCCCAAAAAAAAAACACCCAAAAAAACAAAAACAAAAACCCAAAAAACACACAAAAACACACACACAAAAAAAAAAACCCCATAAAATGATAAATATTAAAATAATGATGGCTATGTGTTCAGTATACTAATTGCTCACGATGCTGGTGAGGAAATGGTACAGAATTGCAGTCCCCCCGGGCCCCCCCCCCCAAAAAAAAACAAAAAAAAAAAACAAAAAAAAACAGACTTACCTCATGGTTATAGACGTGGCCTGTGGATCAGTATCAGTCACAGTAACATTCTCTGTCTGCATTTCGACCTGTTCCCGACACTCAGCAGAATCCTGAGCAAGTCGGAAATTAAGGTCATGACCTCGTTGTTGACAATCACTTGGGAAACATTCCCCGCAATGTTGTTTGTGTATATTTAGCAGGTGTTCTGCAAAGACATTGTTCGACACTTCGGAATAACCAAGAGATTTAGCACTACGCCAGACACTGTACGCAGTATCGAGATAAATTAATTTTTCAACCTTAATGACAAGGGTCGCCATCTTCCTCACTTGAGGCTAATCCACGGTGCATTGTGGGATAGGTAAGCCGACAGGATTCAGATTCACACTGGATGCAGATTCGCCAACATTCTAGACTCAGGCCATTTTGGGAGATAGTTCTGCCACTCTGTTACCCCAAAGAAGCCATGTCGTTTCATAATCATTCGTCAATTAAAGAACAGATGGATAAATAGATATATAGTCCACAAATATAAACAAACAAACATGTAAGCTTATAAGTAAAGCAAATTGATACTATCAAAAGACTACAGTAACTATGAAACTATAGCGAAACAACATATTATGAACCTTCAAATCTATCTGTCTTGTTATTGCATTCAACTTCGATGTGACAAACTGGTGAACTCTTGGTTATACCGGAATGTCTCAGCCCAGTATGCAACAGGTCTTTCAGCGTGGTAATACATGCCCATCTTTAAATGACTCCATTTCAGAAAAGTCGCACAATGTAAATCTGGTGATAAAAGACTTCGTTGATCCCCTAAAGCCCCAAGCATAAAGGGGTGCAACTGAGATAAATCATAAATCCATTATTGAGATATAGATCCATGGATAAATCAACCGTTTTGCTCCCTGTAGGCAATGGTAACAGCAAATCGTTTATAATTATGTTGATCGGACTTTTCTGAACGAGTTTTTCCGTGCAAATATCTCGAAAATTCATCCCACAAAAAAGGAAACTTACATTTTGTAAACAGCAACAACAACAACAACAACAACAACAACAACAAACAAACAAACAAACAAACAAACAAACAAACAAACACAACAACCCCACGACTATTTCCTTTTTCGAGATTATATAACTTTTAAGTTGCTTTATCATACATGCACACAAAGAAATAGGAAAATAACAATTCGACAGTATCACGCAAATCATGGCCCAATTATTGTTTGTTCGAAGAATTGATAACATAGATGAGATGGGACTGAAAATCTCTCATTTACGTAATGCGACCACTCTTCTATATGCATGGTCTTATCTCGGACTGTATCACTGTCAATTACTAATTTCTAGAGAAACTATTTGATTTTGGAAAAGGAGGAAATATGAATGGGAAACTGTTGTGTGTCAAGTTATATGTAATATATAAAAACATGCGCAATAGATGCCGTTATGATTATCAATATACAATGCAGTCAGTCAAAAATTGAAACTTTATGTGATACTGTGCATATCAATGAAACGTTAACTAGTGAGTGAGTCTGTCTGTCTGTCTGTCTGTCTGTCTGTCTGTCTGTCTGTCTGTCTGTCTGTCTGTCTGTCTGTCTGTTTGTTTGTTTGTTTGTTTGTTTGTTTGGGTTTCGTTTTCCCTTTACAAATCGCTAGTGTCAACAATGATTCGTAGAAATGCTACATCGTCCTTTACGAATGCATGTCTACCACTTTGCAAGGAATTTAGTGGCATGAACAATGGACAGCCTGAGGCGATATTCATATCTCCTGTTGGTCGTCTAAACGAATTGGAACTCGGATCAGGACGGAAGGCGTCAATCGTGTGCTCCCTGTTATTCTGATCGATCCACATGAAGGTTACCTTTTGGGTGAACGGCCATTTCAATATCGCATCATACTCGCCTTTCATGATGACAAAAAACAACGACACGTGATTATATTACCTTTCCCCATACCATCACCATTGAGATATATACGTGCACACATTTTGTAGCTAAACCGACTACAAAAGAAACTTGGTGAATAGATGGAAAGAGTTCTCCCAGAAACGGCATCATTTCTCTTTTTGGCAAAGTTGGCTATTTTCCAAGTAAGAATTCCGTCATACGATGTCATCTCAAGTGATTGCGTACGTATGTCCAGCTCAGCCAATGTGACGTCTTTAAGCGCAATTATTCGATCTTGCGCCTTTACCTTTCTTTCCATAGCTTCTAACAGTTCACGATTCTTCCTATGTTCGTTCTTCGAAGATTGTACAGTTTCTGCTGTTCGCTCTACTTCTCCGTTTAATACAGCAATGATGCCTTCATATGTTGACAGTTTCGTTTCAAGAATGACCATTTTACTCTGCAATCCTTTGAGCGATTTATCTGTCGTATCAGCTACGTCTTGAAGATTTGTAAATTTTTTAGTGGATGGAGGACTCGCAGTTTTCGATGTTACTAGTTTCAATTTATTATCTATACCACTCAGGTGACTCTGGACTGCGTTAATGGAGTGACTGTTTTGTTGAATTAGCGATGTCAGTTGGTGGATACGTCTTTCGTTTTCCCTCAAGATGTCCGTGGACGCTTCAAATGTAGACAGTTTTTTAAGAAGTAAGTCCATGTGAGGACCGATGGCTTGTGAATCGTGCACTGCTTGTGTGTGTACTTCAATCTGAAATAAATTTTGTAAAAATACATTGATCAATCAATCAATCAATCAATCAATCAATCAATCAATCAATCAATCAATCAATCAATCAATCAATCAACCAACCAACCAACCAACCAACCAACCAACCAACCAACCAACCAACCAACCAACCAATCAATCAATCAATCAATCAATCAATCAATCAATCAATCAATCAATCAATCAATCAATCAAGATAGACACTTACCACTGCTTTGCAGCCTATTCCTTCAAAATTACATGGTTGCCTTTTCCTCAAGCAATCGCCTTTTCGCAGATCGATGTGTTCATTAACCTATGTTAATATATAAATAGCAATGACTAAAACATTTGTTTTCATGTTCATAATTGATTTGTTATTTTCCACCAAAGAATATTAATGCAGTAGTTTTAAGAAACTATATAGTATTGTTGCTATGATCGACATCATTCATTTACTTTGAATTATCATATTGACAACAGGTAGCTCTTTCATTTCTCCTCCAATGTTCGTACTACAATTAAGTTCTACACGAAAGATTGCAACGAAAAATATGATGTTTTGGATCATAATTTAGCCTAAGACTTCCTAAGACCACTATATTACTTCATATTCTAAAGATCTAATGTGATCCATTACAAATATAGAGTCTGTTTTATCAATAAAAAATAATATTGAAGGAAATACAGCAACCTACCTGTCCTCGTACTATCTCCTTTGAACAATATTCACAAGGGATCAATACCTCTGGACAGTATAGTTGGAGATGTATCTAGAGTAGCAAAATAAAGATTACCGTCGGTTTTCATTGCGACTATCAGACTACTAGAGATATTTTATCAAAAGTCTGTAACATTTTCATCTCTATCAGGCCAAGTGCCAAGGAAAAACGCTCTTCTTACCTACATACTTACATGTACATTGGCTTCGAATCTCAAGACCGAAGTTTTCACGCATAGCTCAGAATGATATGCTGAGATGAAATTATAAATTCAAGTGAAGTAACCCACACAGTCATTACCGTCTTGTCTTGCCTGCCTCCCCCCCTCTCTCTCTCTCCCTCCCTCCCTCCCTCCCTCCCTCCCTCCCTCCCTCTCTCTCTCGCTCGCTCTCTCTCTCTCTCTCTCTCTCTCTCTCTCTCTCTCTCTCTCTCTCTCTCTCTCTCTCTCTCTCTCTCTCTCTCTCTCTCTCTCTCTCTCTCTCTCTCTCTCATATCACAGACAAGGAAATAACTACTGCACATATGAAGTCCACGGTGAATTTTCATTCAAAAGTCTATCAGAGTGATTTTGTTTTTGTGCAAACTTATCACGACGCTTCGCACCGTACTGTATGTTTTCAAGAGTAAAACTTTGATTTCACGTATATCTTTGTATGTATCATTATTATAATACGAAGTCACCTTCATTTCTTTGAAGACGATATTTGAATGACAATAACGACACTGCAAGATTCGTAGATAACATTCGTTGGTTAGATGTTTTTCCAGATCTATTTGTTTCACTTGTATCTCACAGCCTTGTCTACTGCATATTACCATCTTGTATGCACACGTTTCTTCATGTTCCTAAACATTGGTGAAATAGCTATAGATTAATGAGCGAAAGAAGTATACAAGTTGTCCAAAATTAATATAATAATTCTTATTTTTATAAAGTGCTTTCCCACACTACCCTTTATAATTATTACCCTTGGTATGGACCTATAATAACACAATGACCATACGTCCTGAACTCCCCAGGAAGCATACAATCCATTGCGCCTCTATTAGCGCATTGGATTAAATCATTCACATTGTAATCTATATCCTACTAGGTCCCCAATTATATAGCTGGGTTGACTAGGGCACACATGTATAGCTCAAATCTTGCCCAAGGACTGTTAGCCACTCAGAAACAAACGGCAGCGACGAAGTTCAAACCATGTTATCCTTGATATCTGAGAACCATGGATAAACTACGAACGCCCCCTTCCAATCTGCAGTGACTCGTGACTTCGAGGATTTTTATCACCGTCTGAGACGAGTTCTAAAAATAGACTTGCACAGGTTTCTCCATTGATCATGGTGCTATTTTAACAAACTTTTAAATTGATATAGGCGGCAGGACGAATAAACTTTGGTCTGTGCATATTTTCTATAACAATACATAACGTCATAGCCGTCCAGGAATGACAGGAATGTACTTCGAAGGTTGCGCCCATATACTATTGTTTATTTCAGGTCAAAGAGGGTCTTGGATAGTCTATCTGCTAGACCTCGGATGTTCTTCCGATAGAATACGACACACGACCGAACATCGCTATCGAGGATGGAACATCCAAGTCCTCACTGCGAACTTCGTTCGCTTATAGTATCGAAAGAAAGCCCGAACGTCTAGCAGCAAGACTAGGTCTTAGACTGTCTGGCATAACCTCGCCGCTGACTACTGGATCGTCACTGTGAGTTAATTTGTATTTGCATGCAAACAATGACATCTAGAATGATTGACATTTTGGTAAGTAACTGAACAACCCACACTAATAGGGGGTTTCCCTACATTGTTCAATGTCCAAAAGTATCTTACGAGCGCGATGTCACCATCATGAGAGGTATACGTACGTAACTGTTGACATGTAATACATGTGAAATTCATGTTGCAAATGCACACGTAAAGGACGGAGCGACGTAAATAGACGATCATATAGATTCCATATGTATGTGTGCCATCGCCATTGTTTAAAACCAAGGACCACTTTGTTATTATGGATATCGAAGTCGCCTGCGTCTGAACTGGCCACGTGCACCTCTCTGGTATCACAAGACGTGGTTGATTTTGTACTCATGTATGTATAGCTAGATCGCCATTGCAAAAAGGGTAGGCCGCCGCAAAGGTACGTTTATAATAGCACAAATGTACAAAGATGGATAAAGTTTAGTAGGACAGGTACATGCAATTGGTATTTTGGCATGATTCCAGTACCAGCAATTTGAAGTATACAAAGCAAACTCTAAAAGTTGTGATTTCTTACCATATAGACTGAGAATATACCTATCCATTTACAGTCAAAGTTGATACATTTTGCTGGTAGTTTTCTCATCTCACGTGTGATTGCATAGTCAGGGTTTATCTGTGTGGTTAATGAACAAAATGTTCAATCAAAAAACGAAATTATTTCGGAAACACGAATCAATCAGCATATAATTCTGTCTGTCTGTCTGTCTGTCTGTCTGTCTGTCTGTCTGTCTGTCTGTCTGTCTGTCTGTCTGTCTGTCTGTCTGTCTGTCTGTCTGTCTGTCTGTCTGTCTGTCTGTCTGTCTGTCTGTCTCTCAATCAGCATTAGTCTCACTTACAGTTTCTATGCATAGAATGCTATCCTCTGACGATGGATCCTCAGTAAAACATATCGGACAACCACCTCTTCCATTTTTTCTGTTGTAGAATGATAAAATACAAATTGAAATGGGGATTTAATTCACATATATGAAAGAAATACCATTACATCAATATGATCAAAGCCCCGAATGTTTATTGTTTTATAGCATTATTTAAAATTCTTGTACAGTGATTGTTCGTTTTATAATGGCTTGGTTTGCTGATTTCTTCATTAGTACTTCATTAGTTATGCCTTCATTGTTATTATAATTAAGGCCGAGTTCAGATTAGGATTACAATCTGAGAGTTGTCTGACAGAGCTAGAATAATTTGGCCAGAACGAAACAATAATCTCATCTAATCCCATGATGTCACCTATAAGGTAACACTAATGTGAGAACCTGGGATTGAAACCATACCACTTTAAGTTTTACTTTGCTTCCGCGTCATACAGAAATGTGACTAAGTAGGCGAATGTGTAAACTCTATATAACTCGTCACAATTTACATACAATAAGATGGAGTCACGAGCCGAAAAAACCCCCAAAACATGTTTTTGAAATTGTATTTTCTTCTGATCAATGGGAGGGGGCGTAGGGCTGATATCTTAATGTCGACTATGGTCAGTGGATGAATACAATAGAACAATAGACAAAATATAACGTTGTAAATACAGTTGATGACATCATAGTACGTCGTGTCGTCATATTTATCACTACATTGTCAAAAGTGCCTTGATGCACGTGATTTTTAATACAGCTGGCCGACGGGGTAAACATATGTCCCTCCATATGTAAACCATATGGTATACTATATGTAATCAATCGCTGCCAACGCTATCGTGTTAATTATTAGGAAGGGATTTCCGAATACGTGTATTATATCGCGTGTCACGGTTCTTGTTTCTCTTACCTAACCCATTTGATTTGTTTTCAGATAAATTGTAGATAAGTCATCTATCTGTTGATATATAGTTCGGGTACCAAATACCTGATAATACCAAGTAGTGACTGTATAAGATATATTTTGGTCGAGCTAGATACTTGCTTCTATTGTATGTCAAGTACTGTAATCATTAAGATAGATACATCTGCTCACCTTATCAACTCATCAATGCAGCTTTTACAGAACCTATGACCACAGAGACTCTGACGAGGATCTCTTAAAATTAGCTTGCACCAGGTACACAGGAATTTATCCTCCACTTTTCCATCAGTGATAATGGCAAGTTTAGAATATCCAGGCATACTTTAAATGAAAGTTTTACGAAGTTGATAGGTTTATGTAGAATTGTTGCGTTGGCATCCCTGTCTGTCGACCTTCGTCTTTAAAATCCTTCTCTGGGCTAGATCAAAAACAGGATAAAGGTGTAACGTGAATAAATAAATAAAAGTATCCGCATGACATTGTTTCACAGTAGCCCTTCCAGTTTTCAAAAACGACCCTCCCGAATTACAAAAAAGGTTTTCAATTTACATTGCAGTTTCCCACTTTATAATCAAAGCATTAATTACACTAATTTAAGCACTAATTACTAATTACGTATCATCCCTGGCACGGATCTAGAGGGGCGCAACGGCCCCTTCATACTTCCTCAACTCCCTGGAGAGCGTACAATCCATTGCAGCCTCTTTAAAAAACACTGTGACGGCGAGCTCGAGGCTCGAGCCTGCAACCTGCAGATTGCAAACTGGCCACTCTTACCATTCTACCATCATGACTCCAAGAGATTAAAAAAAATCTACACTTTTCTAACTAAAGGTGAACGATCCCTTAAAGTTCAGATAATATTATTGACTCTTAAAAAAAGAACCGGTTATGCTATAGTTTACACTGTCTAAATACTTCCATGTGTATATCATAGATGTTCAGTAAAGGGAAGCCCCTTTCAGAGTTGAGACAGCTATATTGAATTATTGTAGACCACTACAGTATCGGAAATCACTGTTACCTTATTAATGTGTAACATTGCATTCAGCATGAATCATAGGCTACTAGTAATAGTAGTATGTCCTCAGCCTGCATGGTGGACTCACTTCAGCTTGACGCTTGACACTTACGAAGTCGACGTTCTATCATCAACAGCCATGATACAGGTTGGTTAACTCGTGACAATGAGGCAGCTAGCTTACCGAAAACGTAATTTTGTCATGGACAACAACCAGTCATGTGCTCATTATCAGTGGACAATCGAAATCGCCCACCTATACTAGAGCATATCACATATTTTTTCGTCATCAAAATGACCATCGTGTTATTGCAGGACTGTACATCATCAAATACAGCTTTAATATCTCGTAAAGAAAGATATACATTATAGTTTACAAAATTCACGTGACCTAGACCTTCACTTTTTTTTTTTTTTTTACATGTAACTGTACATGTGTAAGTGCCCCCTGTCAGCGCAATACCGTCATTACCTCACCTGAGGTGTACATTGAGACGTGAAGCCATATGAATAAAGGTTCAAACGTAACTCATAGGTAGCTAAACTTTGAGTTTTGTAATTCTTAAGATGATATTACATTTTCAATTGTAAATTTCACAAGGTGAACGTTTCTAAAGACCCATGTTATGATCATGACTTACTGAGACCATGGATGTGTTAGGGGAGACTGACAGTACGTACAGTGAAGTTCACACGAGTAACTCTGGTCGATGTACAATGTATGGGAATGTACCAAGTTGTCTATCAAGATTTACAATATCCCATTGTGGCATTTAAAGCTTAACATTTTCAATTTGTGTCTCATAAAGTTGACAATAAGTTCAAAATAATCAATATTCAAAAGGCCAGGAGCCGTTATAGAAATATCTTGAACACCATTACATGATTGCACCGACAACTGGTAGTACTTGTAGTACTTTACTCCTCTTCAGGACGAAATGTCAAATTCCGTAGTTTGTATGTGAGAGGATCAAAGGTTAGAGGGCTTAGTCTTTATTTCTAATCGGGGGGGGGGGAGTCCGGAGGAATTTTGAACAACAGTTGAAAATCACCACCACGAACACTGTTTAGTAGTCTTGCGCGCAAATAAAAAAGACTCCTCTTCGAAACATACTGGTAAGCAAGTGAATATAACCATGGATGTATAATAGGGGCGATACATCCATGGCATAACCCTATCCAATATGCACGATATATCATACATTTCATATCACCATTTTAAAAAACGAAAGAAACTTTTAAAAGTTGTATACATACTCATTATTGCTACGTGAAGAACTATAAAATACAATTCACTCATGGTGCTAACTTTATTTTCTAAATAAGCTTTAATATACGTGAATACATTTCCTACAACATTGTTTTTGTTGAGTTAGGGAGCCTTCAGTAATTAGACGGGGGGGGGGATCAAGCCCAGTCTGTGGCATAAAATGTGACCCTCTCCTTAGTCAGTTATATCATGCTAAAAAGTAACCCTCCCTCGATTTCTTTTCTCTAAAATATGACCGAACTGTAATACCTGCCTGGTAGGCCATGGAGAAATATATCTGATCAACTAAGCACGCATCCAATCCATTTGGGGAATAGAATATGGTTGGAATCAAGTCGACCTATACAATAACCAGTAGAGAGGAGTAGAACCTCCCCTGTTCAAACATTTCAATGAAAAAAAACATGTTCAGGAGGTCCTGGGTTCGAATCCCAACAGAGACAAGGAACTTTTCTGTAGTAAGATCCCACCGCATTTTGAAGGCCAGGACCCCCAAGACAACTAACAACCTCAATCAATGCGCCTCTTTTATCTTATCTTGTGATTGTGTATCTCCTTTTATTATGTGAACCGTGTATATGGATGGTTTCATGCCCTAGTATAAATTGCAAGGGAAAAGTATACCAACAAGCTGAGTTTATAGGTTATTTTGGGTGTCATTTTTCCGCACATTACAAGGCACTCACAGAATTCTGCTTACTGAAGTGTATTTAACCACCACTTGCAATTGGCTGAACTCAAACCAGGTATTTATAAAGAATATTTATAAACGATCTCATGACGTAATTTATTATATGTGTCAAAAATGTACAGAATTAAACTTGCTACTATGCAATCAACTGCTCTAACAATGCCAGGAGACAAATTATAATGTCATAGAAGGCATGCATTGATGTTTAGTCTGCGGCATGCGAAGTTACCAACATTATTCTACACTACAGTTACTTTCCTTTTATTGTGTTCATTTCTTCTTCTTCTGGGAGTGGATTCGTTCATATTGTGGACATGTTGGACACGTTATAGATGTAACATAGAAACACTTTCTATCACAGTACTAGTACCAGTAGGATACACAACACTGATTCAGAAGTATTTACCAGGCACAGGAACTTGTAAGCTTACGTGTGCTGTTTGTTTCATATTCAGGCATGTTATCTACCTCTAATAATTCACCCTGTCTTCAAAGAATCCCTTACTTTCATTTTGATTGACTAGTATGTGTCCTGATGTGGCAGGTATTCAACGCAAGCCTACCTATTCACCGAGACGGCAACAATAAATTACTGCGCTGCATGTACACCAATCTGATTAAAATGAGATGAAGAAATACAGGTCGCTTGCTGTATATATCCTTCGTATTGTCGTTTTGTTGTTCCTGGAGCAAGGCGCTCACTCCCGGAACAAAAAAAATTCGAAAAAACGACAATATGCGAAGGAAATACTATCAGAACTATCCAGTCACCACATTGTTGTACGTATATGCAGCGAGTTGTACTAACTGTTGTTGATACTTTCATCTCCTGTAATGTTGCACTGTGAGTCAACGAATTATGTGAATAATTTGACAGGCTTATTTATGTACTTACTGTTTACTGAAGAGCCCAAACTGCAGCCGAAAGGTAGGTATACCGTACACTGACCACACTTTCTGTCGTGTCAGCAAATTTATGAATGGGGAAATCCCCTTCAATTCCCACATGATGCAAATACTTTAATATAAAACACTGTCGTCATAAATGGAACCATCTGGGGTACACCTGTCTCCAATTACCCCCCCCCCCCCGGCCCGTTGATGCAACACGTTCAACCAGTCCCCCGTTCACATGGTAGAGGGACTGTTACAGTTATTCAATGTATGGCAAACTATAAAGGTGGTGAATGACAAGGTGTGGTTAATCCCTTATTTCATTTACGTATAGACAACGATTACAACATTTCTTTTAATAGAACTAAAATAGGTTGTCATGGACTTCAGCTGGTAGGGGAGATTTGATTTCTATAGACACATGGTGGTACTTACCGATATTTTGATATTTGCCATATTTTTTCCGTTCTTCCATGCCACACTATGTTGCATACATCTACCAGTATATCATTTTGAGTAGATAAAATTTCATAAGAAATAGAGCTTCTTGTACTCTTAGAGTGTTTTCTTTCTTCAGTATTTGACAGTCGGCAAACTATTCCAGGACATACAGACAACCATGCATAATTATTTCCACTAACTCCCATGAGGCAATGTAAAAATTAAGCTGTCTTGTGGTATGTTTTTGTTCTTCTCTGGACTATGGGTCCGTAATAAAGTTTAAATAAATAAATAAATAAATGTGGCCAACAGCAGATATCGTATGAAAAAACAAGACCAACTTGATGTTTCTCTGAAATTGCAAATAATTGTAGGTGATGTATTATCCTGAAATGACTCTCCACAACCCATAGTTTCTGAAAATGTCTATTTCCTGGAGTGACATTCCCTTTAATAGCCCATAGCTATATTTTTTACAGATGTGAACAAACTCCATACGTTCATGGGTATCTATATATCAACATTGAAGCTCTGTTCTTTGTACTTCTGATTTTATCAATTTCCTACAAAACCATTTTTATTTATTTATATTTATATTTATTACTCTTCATCACACAGTAGACGAGAAATTACACAGTAATAAAAACAAAATAACAATGGACTATATCAAGACAGGAAGACCATGCATATACCAAAACACTGGTGACTAACAAATATTAGAAATATAAAAAACAAAACAATAAAAGACAGTGTGTAAATGGAATGGATGAACAGGTGACAAGCACCTCTACTTGTGTAGTAGTGTCCATTCAACATCAAAAATTCATCGGAAAAGAAATACATAGTGAACATACAAATTAGATATCAAATCATTCTATACCGAACAATTTCTCATCTAGTTCTATGAACATGTTTCATCAAAATACTACAAAAATTGGTGTCACTTTTCTGAATGGTTGTCTGAATCCTTGGGCAAGACTTGAACCATGATTGTCGACCCAGCTGTTTCATTGGGGACCTGGTAGGATAGAGGTTACTATATGAATGTTTTCATCCTACAAATTGACAGAGATTGCAATGGATTGTATGGTACCAAGGGTGTTGAAAAAGTGATGCATACTCTAGATCTGTGCCAGGAATAATTATTGTAATGCATTTTGGATAGTGTGGTAATTTACACTTCTGTGTAAAATTTGACATTATTACTATGATAATTAATCAATGGCAGGACAAACATGGTAGTTTGTTAAAATTCCAAATTTTATTAAAATAAAAAGATTTCATGTGATACATAAGTGTAATCTAAGGCAGTAATCTGTAGCAGTGAGGTACCTTATAATTACAAAGCACTGTAAAAGCTTATCTTTTGTTTTTACTTTTCACTTGCATTTTCTTTGCTACGTTTTATTCAATTGTTGTTTTCTTTCCAATCTTTAGTTTTCAATTTTATTCACCTCTTTTTATGAGTGCACGTGGAAAGTCATATTATTATTATTTATCATCATTGCATGGCAAGTCTAACATGATTTGTAAAAGTTTTGAAAAAGAGTAAAAATGGTAAATGAATTGAATAAAATGAATATTGTCCATTCTCCTCTATATACATTGCGTGAGACATCGTTTATGTTGTAACCTGTTGACTTGTCTAATTGTGAGTTACATCATCACAGAAAGACTAGACGCTATCAACGACAGAGAAGATTTGTGCTACTGAATCCAGGGTATGGTCATGTCAGGTGACAATCATCCTTGGGAGTAGTGGAACTACTTTTCATTATTTTCTAGGAAGGTCTCACTTTCATTTCACTTGATTCCCTGAAATCTGAGGAACGAGATGTACCTCTGGTACACATCTTTGAAAGCTCTGCATTTTCCTTATAGCTTAAATTGGAGAAAGTAGGCATTATTTGCTCAAAAGGTATGTATTTTCTATACACTACAGCAATTCTCAGTGCAACTGTAACATTCGGTCTCTTTTCAAATTCACAGGATTGTGTTATGTGTGGTGGCTGACAACTCATCATTATACTGCTTTCTACGACTCAACAGATTTCTAGTGTGAACCAGAGATGCTGTCACCTGCTGTATCATTGATACCATGAACTACTCCTGTTAATAAGTATCATATGGCCAACAGTACATAAGTACAGTTTCACACTAAATAAAAAAAAGAAACGGAAAATGTTAGACACTTTGTAAAGCTGTATGCCTTGGAATACTTGCATGATAAACAGTTGAGTTCAAAAACTTACACACATGATACTAACCGTACAACTGCGACACCAAGTGTTATTAATCCAATTCATTTTGTTTACTTTCCCTGTTTGTAACAGGTTCAACTCATCCACAGTCTGATGTCGGCAGTTGTACATATTATCCTAATTGTGGATTTTGCATTTGGTTATAACAATTTGATAAAAAAACTTCATGATGTACACATCCTCAAACCTATGTCTCATCTTCTGTGGAAGATTTAAAGGGTATTCATGAATTTAGTTTAACAACATAGTCAATTTCAGCGGACCCTTCTTGGTTGTGCTAATCACGTTACAGAACTGAATGCCGTGTTCAACAGCTAAAAGTACTGTACATTTTGTGTAAATTTTGCTTACATTCATGTTTGGAAAGACAGGGATATAATTAAAGTTACAATTCTTTAAATCACATAGAATGGTATGAATTAGATGTATGGGGTAAAGATGCTTAAGTCATTTTAGGGATGTGGGTTATGTTAGAGGAAGAAAGGTGAAAAGGAATGCTCTCTCTGTCCTTTTTTAAGATGTTGCTTTTGGTGGGAAATTAACAAAGTACATAATGTAAACTGTTTATATTTTGATGGTTTTACTCATTCACACTGACACTAGATAGTACTTGCCTCACTTCAGCTCAATCTCCACTGGTTCTCATACATGCCCACAGTCTCAAAGAATTATCTGTCTCAATCTTATCTGTAGTCATTTCATCATCATTATCACTATCTGTTGCCATAGGAACAGGAAATTTCCGTTGTCCAGATACAGTTGCCATGAGGGGAAGTGTATGATGGAGGCTATAAAACAGACAAATTATAAACAAAGATTGTGATTCAGGGTTTTACATTTATTAACATAGAGTAAATAAAAACGTGATTTATTTGTTGAGCAATCAATGATTTGTTCATAGCATTGAAACTCAATCTAGTACTGCATATTTTCAAAACATCCATCTTAATTCAAACCAAGGAACTTATTATTTCTTATTATTTATGATGGTTAGGAATGGTGAGAGATAGTGCAGCATGTTTTTGTTGGTATACCGGCAATGTGGGAATGTGTTGATAGGTCTGGTTGGATGGGGATACAATCAGTAAGGAAATGGCAAAAATAAACCAAGTAATTAATTTTAGACAAAATCTGTCCCCTTGAGGTACCAAGTTCACAAATTTTACTTTCTGAGCTAATTTAACAATCTGAAACTTGAGACAATGCCTTACCTGACTCCATTAACACTATCATAGTGAGCCACATAGGTTAACACTGGCTGAAGAGTTGGTTCATTGTCATTTGTGTTATCAGTAGTGGGAGATACATGAGTGTCCCACACTGTTAGACTGCCATTATCATTGCCAGATACAATGAATTGTCCAGTGCTGATAACCAAACAAAGCAGTAATCAATCACACATTAGGAGTATACATCAAGTTAATTATTTTACTAATCTATGGAGAATAAAATCTACCTAACTTCCTAAGGTGTTTTATCATGGCAAAGAGCCCTTTTAATACATGGTATGGAAATTTGATGCAAGTTTTTTTCACACATACCTTCTGCTTATAGTAGACTTACCAACCTGCAGTGACATTTGAACCTTATCTATAATCATCAATGCACTGCAGCAGAAATACCCCTTGTATGCAAGTGCACCAATGCAAGTAATCAATGGTACAGGATATGGAATAGTCTACCTAACGCCGTTGTCACAGCAACAACAATTCAGACATTTGAAAAGACGATGGAAGGATCAACCCTTTAAAATTTAACTTCTATGAAGATAAACCCACTCCTAAACAAAATCAAACAGGGCTGACATTAGAGGCCCAGCAAGGCCTACAGTCAGAAGAGGACCGGTAAGTACTTGTAAGAATAAAATAAACATAAATTTGGTACTCTCTATATAATCAACATTGGCAACCTGTATATTATTGATACACAACTTACCTGTCAATATCAAAGTACATTCTTTGGTTGGTATCAGCATTCCGTACCATCTTGTAAAGCACTACACCTGGGTTTCTCAAATCCCAACACAAAATTTCTGGATCCTGTAAAATGTACATTGTTAATAAAAATGACATCACCATTCACAGATATTTTGTAACTGAATGTATGTGAGAATGATTTATAAATGAATTCTCGGCTGAGTGATGTGTTGATGCCCACTGAAATGTGTCCCTGTCTATAGGGGTTGGACAAGATTAGTTACAAGACAACTGTTTCCATTCCCCTTTCCCGTTAGCTAATGACACATATTTTATCTGGTAAATGTATTTGTAATTTGTAATTACCGTATGTATTGTTCGGAATAAATTATCACTATTATCCTTATCCCTTAAAACAAAACTAGCTGCACCTGAAACATTTTTTTTAAAACTGTTTTTAAGCTATAATGAATTACTTGTATTGCACAGTAATGAATCACATGTGAGAAAATGCATTTGTGTCACTGTACACATAGTATGGTGTGATAAATCCAATCAAATTGACTTTTAGGTCCGCACCCAAAAATCAGTGCCGAAATGTAATTACTATTTCAACCTGTTACTCTGCTACTTATGGCTACAACTGACCTCTAGTTAACATGTACACTGTCTAATTATTTGTATTTTAACAAGTTTCAGTGAATAAATTGTTGGTTGTCTAATTGACAAAATAATATTCAAAATACAGTTTATGCAGGTTTAAGGGGTTGTCTTTGTAAAATACTGACGAACAACTGACCTTGGAGGAATAAAAGGAGATGAACAAATGATGTACAGTTAATATCACAAAACCTGAAACAAAATGTTGCCTGGCTCAACAAAAATCTTACCAACAGTGTTAAATTTTATCATCTCGCTCAACTAGGGTTGTTTTTATAGAAACTATTATTAGCCTACCTTCAATTGACATCCGTCAGACCTTATCTGAGTGTCACTACTAGCAATTCGTGACTGCTATGTTAATTTTTAACTATGAAATCTGTACTACTTTCAACAGAAACTATGATAAGACTATCTCCAATTGACAACTGTCAGACCAGTAGCTAGTCTATCTACAGACTGGATTTGTGACTCTGCTAGGCTCATTTTTATGGACACTATTATTAGAGGATGTACATGTACACCTGACAATTCATCAGACCTCAGGCCGAGATTACTTGTAGATAAAACTGAAGTCACAATAGTTTAATCAACAAGACAGATTGGTCAAACAATTCAGTGTAATTCAACAGGACAGTGTTCGGCAGTTTAGTTCTCTATACAATTGGTTGCTTCATGGAACAGTGCTCTCGAGTTAGAACTTTCTAAATTTGATGATTGATTGATTGATTACCAGGTGGGAAATGACATAAATTGATTAGCTTCAAAAGAAAACAACATATACATTATCCCAGATTATACAACTATTCAAATGAAGTCATTATGTACATGTACATCATTAACACTGAACCTACCTTTCTACCACCACTGTACAGCAGATTACCATCTGGTGAAAACTTAAGATGTGTAACACCACCTTGATGGCCTTGTAAAAGATAAACTATCTTATTTTTGGCTGCTTTCTCACTGTATACACCAACTGTAAGACAAAATACAGAATGTATATATGTAGTAACACATCTCAAAATTTAAATATTCGGCAAGGGCATCATCAAAGGTTTGGTAAAAGCATGCCAGCCTGAGGACAGGCATTAAATTGTGATATTGCCAGAGTGCATTTGCTATCAATTTTATTACACTGTTGACTTATTCATATGTTCACTTATCATTCATCACCATTCGTCATCAATAGAAAAGTTTCCCTTTCATGGTGTATTTCCAAATTATATTTGCAGACAACCATTGAATGTTGACATGGCATTATTTGTAGGCGGTCAAGTGTCGATCCCCACAGCTCATTTGTAATTATCTTTATTCAAATTTCTGCAAGAAATACTAGCTTGTGTGTCTCACTGTAGTGACCTTGTCATCTCGAGTGTGCAACACTGGAAAACATGCGCAGA
Organism: Glandiceps talaboti; assembly: GCF_964340395.1. Classification (NCBI taxonomy): domain Eukaryota; kingdom Metazoa; phylum Hemichordata; class Enteropneusta; family Spengelidae; genus Glandiceps; species Glandiceps talaboti. The sequence continues at coordinate 5,200,019 of NC_135558.1, read as the reverse complement.
ACAGATGTGCAATGATTGATATCATTCCAGCATGCAATAGTGCCAGGCAATAGTCTCTGCATGTGTAGGCAAAATTACTGAGGGCAATAGTCTGTTTAAAGAAGGTCACGTGATTCAATTCTGACCAATGACAGCTTGTGTATGTAAGAATGTTGAGGTGTAATAAAAGAGATTAAACCAAGTAAAGAAACTGTCAGTCGATTGTCATTATAATTTGTTTCTTTGTTGAGTATTACCAACATTGATATTATCAAAATGAACATGACTAATGTACATCATAAAGCCAAAGGTGTTTGATATTTTAGATATAGACAGACAGACAGACAGACAGACAGACAGGTTTGTGTATGGATGTTCTATTCATGGATTTAGGTAAATATGGTGTAACAACAAAACTACAAAATGGTCTTACTTTGTCGCATAGACTGTAACTTTAGGACACTGCACAGTATGCTGAATATCCAACTACAATACCTCACATAAACATTACATCTTTTGAATAGAGTAGAAGATAAAATCACAACCAAAGAAATACTGTAGATGGCTTCCAGTTATTCAACATTTCTTCAATAATATATTGATGGTATAATACCAATGAAAGTTTTCATAAGTTTTACCTGACTTGGAGAATGAGCCTGCTGCGTACATATCTGTTTGCTGGGGATTCATAGCAATACAGGATATGATGCCGGCTTGCCCCATCTTCTTTACTGAAACAAGATTATAGAATACATAATAAGCTATTTACAAATGATCTTTTTATATTGTGAATCCTGTGTGGAATGAAAATAGCCATCATTATGTAGACATTCCTCATGTAACTACAATAATATATGTACTAGACTGGTACCACTCCCTTGGGAGATTTTTTTTTGTAAGTTTCATATTCTTCAAATGTTCTGAGTTTTTTTACTCATTTTATATTTTTAAAAAGAAAAGTGTCCAACTTTTTTTCTTTAGGGCTTACGTGTCCATTCAACTGTTTTGCAATTACTCACTCACTCAGGTCATAATTGGCCCCTATACTCACATGAACAGTTGTTTTTCTTATTTGAATAAAGAATGAAGAAAGCCCTGCAACTTAAGTACTGAGTTTACACAAGTACCAGTACTACCTGAACTGATGCATACACAAGGTTATCTGTAGTTGCACTACACTAGTATATATAAACTCTATACTTACCATGTGTTGGTCTATCCTCACACTGTCTACCAGGTCTATCAGTATTAAATACTTACCATGTGTTGGTCTATCCTCACACTGTCTACCAGGTCTATCAGTATTAAATACTTACCATGTGTTGGTCTATCCTCACACTGTCTACCAGGTCTAATAGTATTAAATACTTACCATGTGTTTGGTCTATCCTAACACTGTCTACCAGGTCTATTAAATACTTACCATGTGTTGGTCTATCCTCACACTGTCTACCAGGTCTACTAGTATTATATACTTATCATGTGTTGGTCTATCCTAACACTGTCTACCAGGTCTATTAAATACTTACCATGTGTTGGTCTATCCTCACACTGTCTACCAGGTCTATTAGTATTAAATACTTACCATGTGTTGGTCTATCCTCACACTGTCTACCAGGTCTACTAGTATTAAATACTTACCATGTGTTGGTCTATCCTCACACTGTCTACCAGGTCTATCAGTATTAAATACTTACCATGTGTTGGTCTATCCTCACACTGTCTACCAGGTCTATTAAATACTTACCATGTAATGGTCTATCCTCACACTGTCTACCAGGTCTATTAAATACTTACCATGTGTTGGTCTATCCTCACACTGTCTACCAGGTCTATTAAATACTTACCATGTGTTGGTCTATCCTCACTCTGTCTACCAGGTCTATTAAATACTTACCATGTGTTGGTCTATCCTCACACTGTCTACCAGGTCTATCAGTATTAAATACTTACCATGTGTTGGTCTATCCTCACACTGTCTACCAGGTCTATCAGTATTGAATACTTACCATGTGTTGGTCTATCCTCACACTGTCTACCAGGTCTATTAAATACTTACCATGTGTTGGTCTATCCTCACACTGTCTACCAGGTCTATCAGTATTAAATACTTACCATGTGTTGGTCTATCCTCACACTGTCTACCAGGTCTATCAGTATTAAATACTCTGATCATCTTGTTGAATCCACTATATATCATGTTTCCATCCAAACTAAAAGCCACAGAGTGTGGTGTTGTCATTTCATCCTACAAGAGTCCATGAAAACTGTATAAGTATGGGTCATACTGAAGACCTAGTGCAGTAATTGTCTTTTCTATTAAAAATGTTCATATTACTCAAGGATAAGAATGAAAATATGAAAATAAAGTGTAGACTATATGATTACTTGCATTGGTACACATGCACAGTACTGGTATTATTATTTGTGCTGCAGTGCAATACTAAAAGTGGGACTTCATACCTGTATGTACACATGTGAAAAAATCACTCAAACACAGGGTAGTATTTTTTATACAACTTGCTGTTTTGGATAAGAAAGTGTACAGATGATGTTGCTATTGTACATACTAAAACATTTTATGAACAAAGTCAATTCAACTGGTGGTATGTAAGGGTACCTCATTACTGGGCAATTTTTATACTTTGACTACTGGAGCGCCAGGGGAAAGTAGCATTGTTTAGTACGGTCAAACTGAGTATCATCCTTCTAACATACAATCTTTAATCAAACCCAATGGACTCTGGGTGGTTCAAACCCTGACTGCAGTGGTAAGAGGAACAGAAGCTATGTGCTTGGGTACCAATAACCCTTGAACTTCCCGGGTAAGGTTCAAACAATTCCATTGGTTGTTATACTTACCAGGTGATCAAATGCTCTGTATGTACATCGTAATTCACCTGTGAAGGCATCCCACATCTGAATAGGGTGACCCCTAGAACTGCTCACAAAGCTGGAACAATTACAAGTAGTGTACTCATTGCTATTAGTAAGTATGATGTAATGTTTTTAATATTATATCATATCACACCATGCAATACCTTGTCCTTCTTGAACATGGTAAAAAAGTAGTCACAGATATTGAGCTCTGTAGTCGATCCTCGCAGTCACTATGATGAATTGAACATTTCACCAAATTATGGTAAAGGAAATAGAAATGTATGCAAGTTTTATCAGATTTCCTTCCTCTGTTACCAAGGTTACCCACAAAATCATGGTACAATGTATAGAAATCTATGAAAGTTTTACCAGATTTCCACCTCTGTTACCAATGTTTTCAAAATCTAGCAACAGCACTGTAATATCACATCACTTACTACAACATCACTTATCAAGTCATTCTTACAATATGGTTACAATGTCTCAGTATGTCACTTTATGTCATCAGAAATCTCCAAGCATAACAGTGACAGTGTTATTTCTTTGATAGTGTAATTAAATTTAAAAAAACCCACACTTTTACAACAACAGAGGGTATAAATAACACAAAATAAGGAAGGTAGGAGACCTATACCTGCAGGTTGTTGGATCTGTAGAATTCATCAGTGGATACCATGTATAGTCGTACACTAGTTCACCAACTACAGTGGTCAATGCCGATGTCATTTCTGGAATATCCATGTACTGGCCTTCATAGATTTCAGTTGGTAAATTAAACAATCGTAATCTATCATCATCACTGTTTGTTAGAATACAGGAACCGTCTGGAGACCTAAGAACACATTACAAAACAACTGACCTTATCGGTGGTTGTAAATTTATGTATTTTCTATAATATGCATCATATTCTGTGTATAACATGCATTGACATGACTTTGGTGTTGGCATTTTCTACAAGTTGAGGAATGAATACAGTATCCAAGCCAGTGCCTGCAGACAAACTATAATAGACAGTTCAAGACCAGGGTTTCAATCCCAGGTTCTCACATTAGTATTATCTTATCAGTGGAGTCATAAGCATTAAATAGGTGTATTCTTTGTTCTAGTCCAACTTTTTCTATAGCTTTGTCAGACAACTGTTTTTCACACCTAATGTTTAATCTTAGAATTGGGCCTTTAAATACAGTCAAGGGTGGTGCTTTACACAGTTTGCTATATCAGTGTACATGTAGTGTAGAGAGATGTATTGAGGGCTTGTAGTTGTAGTGTTATGTATGCCACCAATAACTGTGTACGGAGTGCATAGATTTACATCAATGTAGTATAGAGAAATGTATGGAGAGTATAGTGTCATGTATGTGGTGTCACCAATAACTGTGTATGGAGTTTATAGAAATAATACTTGCATGCTCTGCTACATCAATGTAGTATAGAGTAAAAAATGTGTGGAGTGCTAACAGTGTTGTGTATATATGTGGAGGTCTAGCCATTGCCATTGCCAATTGTGTGGAGTGTGTAGCCTTTACAGGTACATTTGTACATGTACAGTGTAGATGTCTCTTATTGTTTTGCTACAGCAATATACCACATAGAATATGGCATGCCACCACAACCAGCTATCACATAACAATATGGACATATCATACAATTTTATAGTTCTTCTAATTTTCACTTACCATTTACATCCTTTGAGAAAGTTTGACTGTGTTTCTTCAAAGCTTTGCCATGCTCCAGTCAGCTGTATTGGTATACCGTTGAAATCATATCCATATGGACTTGTGCTGGAAATGAAAAGAATGAATCAACACAATTAACAACTTTACCTACATTTTTACAGTATTACTACAAGATTGTTGTTGGTCGAGTGGTAATAGACCACTTGTCACTACATGTTATATTGTGGTATCACTATCAGGTTGTTGTTGGTCAAGTGTTTAACACCCCCCCCCCCCACCACCACACACACCTACTAAATGTGATTAAGATTTGAGCTCAATCTTGGCTTGATTAGATTAACAATAGACAGTAAGAATGTCACTTGACTCTTGATACAAGCACCACACATTTCTGTGGGCACTCTCCTGTTTCCACCTGCATTAACACTCAACCCATGAGGTGAGTCACTGGACTGCTTGGGAGAACAGTTGCTAAACTGAAAGAACTATCCTTTGCACAAATGTAAGTGTCTCTCTATGTCACAGGTTTACAAATGTACCTGGGAAGGTAGTGGGTACACGATGTCAGAGAAATTTTACACATTTTTTGTATACTTTTTAGTTTATAATGCTATACTGCGTCGAGCACTGTTCTCTTCAGTGAGACATGTATGACTATGATAGTATACTTTATCGTGATTATGTAATCACTTTTAACAGCAGTATTACAAAACTGTACATGTACATGAAGAAGTGCAAACTGTATGAATTAGGCATTGAACAGCTGTTACTCAGTGTTGCAGCCAGCCTTTTGAAAGAGTGGGACAGTGTCCCGAGACTTTCATTTTTCTTGGTCATCATAATTTTTTTGGGGGACATTATTATAGAAAAAAGCGCCAATGGCATTGTAGCACAACTGTACAGTTTTTAAAAATATTTAGACACATGCTGATCCATGCTAGATATTTGCTGAATGATTATGCAGTTGCCTATCCAACCCTGTTGTTATCTACAAATGTATGCAATACAGGCAATCATTTAGCTGTTGTTATAGGCGTGATCATGTTGCTAAACATATTTGCATACAATTTTAGTGTGGGTCATCTATGACCCATTACTTCCAAACTTGTGGGTCACATCCAAAAAATGTGTCAAATGACCCAAAAACCCCCTCTGGCTGGAACACTGGTTACTTGTCTACATTTGATTGTTGTATATTTGTGACATTTGGAGAGTATTTTTGATATCATACCCTGTTTGTTGGTAGTCCATGTAGTCATCTTTATCACATTGTAATGTTTCTGTCTTATCATTGAGTTTTTCCTGAGCATTGTTTTGTACTTCGATCTCACTCTCAGTTACTTCCACAGAATTTGTTGGTTTTTCACAACCACTCATCTCCATGGCAACAACTGGTCTCACTACTTCTGTTTCATTCCCACACGTATCGGATGTGACATCCGGTGGAAGTGTAACACTGACATTCTCCACACTCTCTTTATCTACCTCCTGGTAATGTTCTTCATCAATGACATTTTCATTCTTTTCATCGCTATCTGGACATTTTACTACTTCAGAGGGTTTTTCAGTACATGGAACATCAGTATCATTAACAATTTCCGAAATATTGTAAAGTATTTCTTGAGTATCCTGTACTTTACAAGTGTCATCATCTTTTCCGTTACCACTTTCTTGAAAACTGATCAGCTGATCCTGAGTATCGGTATCTTCACATTCAGCCATTACTGTACAATCATGTATATGCCTCACACACTTAAACGTACTTCACATGGACTTTGGTTTCCTCTTTCTTCACATCACAGTGTCCCTATTGAACAATATGTATGATCAGAAAGATCAGTTATTTGTACAAATGATGCTGTTAAACATGAAACAAATCACTATAATATAAATTTATCTTGCTTAATACATAATTGACACAATTAAGCTGAGTTCATACATTTTTGAAGAGTAAAATTTACTGAATATTGAAAAAACATCTATATCATGCTACTACACATATTAACCATTACTACGTGTACCATCCATTACTTGCACCGTTGGATGCACATATATACCAATGGTATGTGCACTGCAATGAAATACTGAAATCATTATTATTGCATACCTGCATGCAAATGATATGTAAATGAGGATGCAATCATTTGTTGTACATGAAACTTGGGGGTTCAAGCAGTATCTTTTTTTAGTGAGATTTGCTGTTTCAGATAAAGGTATGTAATAATAACATGTAACAGCACCCCATTGCATGCGAGTTCTAGTGTGGGTATTGGGGGGGGGGGTATACTCCCACTTCTGTTTGCAGGGTTTTCAGCTGCACTTTCACTTGGTACATTCTTGAAAGTATTAGCTTCAGAGAACACACCAAGCACTCATGTAAATACCCTGAGTATGCCACACTTGCTTGTGATGTCATGATAGGGTTCAGTCATACTATTAGCAAGACTGACATCCAAGAGAGGGTTCACAAAACCTATATCAGGGCCATACACTTCATGCTAAACTATGAAAATCACTTTGACATTTTTGGACACAATGTTCTCATTGTCGAATACTCGGATGTACTTTCATAGTACATGTAGCTATTGCCTTTGTCACAAAAAACAAAATACTATCTCATCAAGGCCCATCTGCTTGGGTATAATTGGGGGCGCCCTTTAGTGGATCTCTTTCCCTCCTTGATGAAGTATTAGTATCGATTTTTACAGTTGACCATTTTGTACATGTAAAGGTGAAGTGGTCTATTTTGCATTCGCACAAAAATCTCTACAAGTGTCTGATAACGTCAGAAGATTCATAATCCGGAACAGAAGATTTCACACCCTCTTTGCCGCCATAATGGAAGCGGATACCTATTTGTTCAGGCTGCAAAAAGCCTAAAGAGTTAAATTAAATGAAAGAATTTGACAATTTCTACCAAACTTGAGAGTGATTGGTTCATTGTGTGTTTCCATGCTGTTGTCTGGCTGCCACTACTTCTCAAAGCATTTTTGCCACTTGCATTGATCAGTAATGCTGCTTTGTTTAGAAAATGTTGGGTAACTATAGTAACACTAAAGAAAATATTCATACTATTCATATAGTCATAATAGTCAAATATTTGAATGGCGAAGGGTCATATTTTAAAGAGGGAAATTGAGGGAGGGTCGATTTTTAGATCAACGTACTAGGAGGAGGACGCGGTCACACTTTATGGCACAGACTGGGGTAGATTTTCCCCGGCCCTCCCCCCTCCTTGAAATTACTGAAGGTTACCTAACGCTACAAATATTGCAGCACTAGGACGTTGTCGGAAGCGAGTCCAGTACTCCGTCTGCACGCAGGACTGAGAGCCTAGGGCCGTGAACGATGCGGACTGCATAATACCACAGACATGACAGACAAGTTTCTTTAATACTTGTCTGTGATATGATAATACACACATCTATTAATGCAACACACAGATTGGTACTCTGACTGTTGTCCCCTTTGTTGTCACCGTCTAGTCTATGAATCGAGTTCAGTCGTGCTGGACTCTTGACAGCTAGCACAGGTCGACTTACAACTAACCATGCCATGGAGAGTAGCAATGAGGTGTATAAGGGGAGGCGGAGCGAACCTGTTGGCGGAGGGTCTATCGACACATACGGGAGGGGGGGGGGTTAACCGTTACAGATTTAGTTCAACTTAGGCATTTCCCATGCCTAATTAAATATCCAAACTTCTGACTACCTAAAGGACACGCGATATATTTGTTACTTACCAACATTACAGCGTAAACAAACAACAATACCTGTCCCTTTCCGTCGACAGCAACACATGTGTTGTGACCTCCATTATGTCGGTACGGAGTAAGCACACTTGTCGTAGAGGGCTCCCCATTGTAACCTGACGAAAACGGCTACTCGGCCAAAACACAGTCCCTCGACACGGACTGTGGCCAACCCATCAATTAATTGACTCTAGCTCAGCCCAAATGTGATTCGTATAACCTGCCCGTAAATCGTTACCTTTGAACTTTGAATCAATCAATGTTGGTTCTCATCTTTGCAGTACTCCATGTCCGCATGTTCTGGAGGGGGTGAGGGGGGGGGGGGGCAATTGCTATCCACGCAAAGGGTCCTTTTTAGTCTTGTATTAGAAAGCAATATTTGTACAGAAAAAGTGACAAACCGTAAAAGACTGGCTAGTTACCTTTCTGTTATAATCATACACAATCTATTTAGTATCTAAAACATGCTTTCCATGCTGTGCATACTCTGCCTGATCTGGTCACTTGTAAAAGTTCCCTGATATCATCATCATCATCATCATCATCATCATCATCATCATCATCATCATCATCATCATCATCATCATCATCATCATCATCATCATCATCATCATCATCAAAGAAGGGATATCTTACACCATGACAAACTTAAACCGTTTATTCTTATCTCTCCATAACGTTTTCTTTTTCACAAATGAAATTGCCAGAGCGTGTACTTTGTAAACCAATCTCGTAGCAAAATGTCGCCAATACCTCACATTATCTGTACGACTGTAAACAGTCTATGCTACATCAACTGTGAATAATTTGTAGCAAACTCTTTCTATTGACACATGTCAACTCATCAATTTAGTAGAAATAACGTACTAACAGTCGATACGTAGTTATTATCCACGTACCCAGTCGAAACTTATAAAATGACACCAGATAATTTAAATGTATTGCAAGTTAACATTTATATAAGAAATATTACAATGCTATGGTGTGTATAGAGTGGAAATGACTAAATTGTAACAGTAAATAGTAAATGTCAAGCTGACGAGTATTTGCCAATGTCCATTTAATATATCATATATACATATAATTCAATATTTATCCTTGTTCCAATGCTATATGCACAGCAAACACTAGAACGGCTACACCATGTAGGGTGCAACCAGCACGAACGTTACTTATTTTACTCGGGTGATTTACATTTACATAAAACAACGACCATTTTAATCAAGTATTTTACTACTACTACTACTACTACTACTACTACTACTACTACTACTACTACTACTACTACTACTACTACTACTACTACTACTACTACTACTACTACTACTACTACTACTACTACAATAAGTAATGGTTAAATGTGCCTCAGCCAAATGCTAGATGACGTGTACCCTTTTACTACAAAACCGAAGTGACTATAGCGTTTCCTTTGGGTGGCATGATGTTTTAACGTCTCACTCACACAACGTTCTTTTATTGATGACTTGCACAAAGAAATATACAGACACAGTTAACACGCATGTACATAAATTGATGCACTTAATCTCACCTAAACACAAATCAACATCACTTTAAGGTGAGACAATGAAGATACAAACACAACAGTTTATTTAATATTTGTGTTCCCAGTGATATACAAGTAGGATATTATGAGCGTGTCTGTATTTTTGTCTGTGTAATTAGTAACAAAAAAATATTTGTTAAAATCGTGCCACCTAATTGAAACTCTATAGTCACTTTGGTTTTGTAGTTTATAACCATTGCCCAAAATATGTATGCACCATTAATGTCCACGAACGGTTGCACCCCAGACCCAGACCACCAAATAAATGATGCCATTGTACCATTTGCGACATAAAGTGAAAGTTTTACTATAATTTTGATGTATTGTTGAACACGTAGCAAAAAGCAAGCGTGTTGAAATAACACACATTTCTCTTTTAAAAAGTATTTAAAAAAATTGTAAAAAAAAGAACATGAATAGATTTTATGAAAATCACTTATCGACAAAATTCAAGGTGTACTGAACATAAGCAAGTGACTGTGCAAAGAAGGCCCCATCCATCTATATATTTTGGAGATGAGTACACTGACTTACCTGAAATCGAAAAACTAAGGTACTTGGTAGCAAGAAAAGTGCGGAAAATGACAAGATTTATTGAGAAAGCATTTTTAAGGTGAGGGGACAACTTGTACATTAATTCATAACTCTTATTTTTGCCTTGTAAATGATATTTTCATTATTGTAAAAAAAGCTCCTCAATCTGTTCCAATTATGTTTTATTTCACTTTAGGTGACATATAAGCCTATTTGGCTGGGAGGTTGTGTAATGTAAATTGTTTTTTCCGGTAGTCTGTTTACCTCATGTCACTATAATAAATGATTCTACTACTACTACTACTACTACTACTACTACTACTACTACTACTACTACTACTACTACTACTACTACTACTACTACTACTACTACTACTACTACTATATAGAAACTTACTTTATTTGGGTCGAATTAATAGTGATCGTTTTCAGTACACAAATTAGGTGGAGCAAACTGTTATTTTTTTAAACACACACACACACACACACACACACACACACACACACACACACATATTCACATTTAAACTCACTTAGCATCTCGTCTCCTTCTTCAATGTCTAAATGGTGTATTAATATTCAATATTCTCACTTTTCCCTTCTCACTTTAAAAATCAGTCGCAAAAGCTATCAACACATCTTAAAGGATAGAATTCATTGATCAAAATCTCACTCGGGTTGTGACAACACTGTCAATTGTGGGTGAAAAGTAACACTGGTTACGACAGTAATGTTCGCTCTGACATTTTTTGACATAAAGGCGCTAAATTTTTTATCAGACTACTGTGAATAAATTGAAACTTGAAATGCCATACACACGAATCTTCTAACGTATTCACTTTAATTATCAAGTTACATGTAGACTAGAGTACAAAATTTGGGATAATAATTTTGATGCGCGTTTTTCAAATGTAAAGGTATCTGTATAACCTTGAACAATTACAGTATTGTTTGTTCGTCGACCGTGTTACTATGAATACTTTATAAAATACAATCAAGGAAATATACGATTGTTGCTCAAATACGTATATTATTCAGCTGTTATTATTTATACAGTGTTTGGATTACTTTTTACTTGTCAAAGCCACCTTTTGTTCTTCAGTCATTCTTGGTACCTACACTACCATTGACAGTTGTACCTCATGCTATTGGGTCTAAATAGAACAAGCTTTTTAGAAGGTCGACTTATTTTCACGCGCACCTAATATAATGCATATTATATGTAATGCGTGGAGCGGAAGTCATGGTGTCGGCCAAGAAGTCCAATAATTGTTATTCTATGACGTACCTCGGTGGTAAGGACGATCCTTTTTTACAGGTAACGTGAAAGATGAAAGAAGAATATCATTCAACTCTGAGCTCAATGCTTTGGTGGTCTTCTTGCTTTGCACTAATAGCTCCGCTACAATTGAGGAAGTATAAAGGACCGTTGTACCGATATGGTTCGATCCAGGGGTAATAATTGTACAGCTCTTCTGAGCAGAGAATAGGAATAGCGCTAAATAATCATTCTAAAAACCGAACATTATTATTAGTATTATTATATTTATCAATATAAATTCCTTTCGTTTTTCATAGACGTTGTTGATTTTCACTTAGTCTCTTAGTCTCTTTATATATGAGCATGGTCTTGAAAACCATAGGCCCACTATTGTAGAGAGAATGTCAAATTGTAAGTCCACTATCGTGCAGAGAATGTATAATTGTAAGTCCACTATCGTGCAGAGAATGTATAATTGTAAGTCCACTATCGTAGAGAGAATGTCAAATTGTAAGTCCACTATCGATCGTACAGAGAATATCAAATTGTAAGTCCACTATCGTACAGAGAATGTCAAATTGTAAGTCCACTATCGTGCAGAGAATGTATAATTGTAAGTCCACTATCGTACAGAGAATGTCAAATTGTAAGTCCACTATCGTACAGAGAATGTCAAATTGTAAGTCCACTTTCGTAGAGAGAATGTCAAATTGTAAGTCCACTATCGATCGTACAGAGAATATCAAATTGTAAGTCCACTATCGTACAGAGAATGTCAAATTGTAAGTCCACTATCGTACAGAGAATGTTAAAGTTACAATTGATATATAATATACAGTAGGCATTGTATTGAATGACTATAATATTACACTCATTAGAATACAATAATCATTTGAATTGTGAAACCACAAGTTAAAATGATTTCTACTAAATTAAATATAAAACACAGTAACGGGGTATCACATAAGATCAGAAAACAAAATGTCGTTTTCCTTGAAGTTCTTTCCTTCCCTATATGAACGTTAATATGCGTGTACAACAATGAATGACTTTACGAGTCGAATGTTGACATCGACGGTCAGAGCAAATCATGACATATAATTTACAATGTGCTACAACGACTTATTGTTGTTGGAATAATCTTACAGAAAAGTATTTTTTGTTGTCTTAAATTTTGAATATTATTTAACGAATGAAGTGCAAGCACGGTAAGATGTGTGGTGAATCATTTTACATGTATATCAAATTTGTAACTTTGAAGACACAACCATCCCTTTAAACTTAAACATAAAATCAATTTTGTTTCTGAGCTTATAAGACATTCGAAAAGTCTCCTAGTTGAAATGAGTTGACGTTTATGTAAAGAATGGAATTTGTCGAGAGAACAGTTTTTATTTCTAAATGAATCGTATGAGTTGCTGTTGATGAGTGGTATGTTGTCGCTTGTTGTTGCCTTGTTTTATTTGCTGGACGTATTGATGTACAAATTACTGCTTGGCTTCGGGGATATCTGGGTATGCCCAGTCTGTGGTAGCGATGTTTGACGTGTAACCCTACTTAACGGTGACCGGAACCTGTTAGAAGCATGCGACCAGTAAGTTAGGCCACTACATCGGTTACTTTCACGGCACAGTTCTCGAATCTGACATACATATTTTCTGTAGTTTGCGTTGAAGATAATGTAGATGAGCGTATTGAACATGCTGTTGCTCATGGCAACCGCTTCCACGATGTAGAAAACTGTTAAATGTTTCCCAATGTTTTCAAATGTTGTGACCCAGTAAAAATCACGAAGTACGCAGTATGTGTAGTATGGAATCCAACAGAGAGCAAACAGCACAACGACTATAATCAGCATACGTATACTTTTCTTCTTTGACCGCTCAATTGCAATCTCCTGTATAGGCGTTAGCTGGCCATCATTTCCTGGGATTTGTCGAAACCAGAGCTTGCGAGCAACCATCGTGTACGTCAATGTTATAATGGTGAGTGGTGTGATGAACTCGGCCAGCAGAAGGAACAACGTGTTGATCTGCATGGGTTTCGGACCTTTCCAGTTGCTTTCACCACATTGTACCCCCATTGAACCATACGGAACCCACGTGTCAGAATGGATTGCCGATGGTAAGGCCACCGTTATCGATACAAGCCATACCACGATTATGACTACCATTGCTTTGCGTGTCGACATACGGGGTTTCAGCGGATTCATGATGATATAGTACCTGCAGAAAAAAGAAACAAAATCAGAACTGTTGGATGTTTGCCATTTAACCACAACTGTAGTTTGAAATGAATGACAGTTCAGAAGGAATACTAGAACCTTAAATCGGATTACCAGAATATTAATATACATATGTATGGTACAAGGTTTATCTGTTAATCCCATTACCAGATTAAACCAAGCCAATGACTATACACTAATATAATCTATAATCGAAACACCGCGATTTCTCTCTTATTGAATTAACTCCCAAACTATCTCTTGACCAGAAAAAACTCGTGGTAAACAAGACAGAACAATCACCTAAAATATGACAGTTTGGACAGGTGTACACGCCATCACGAAATGCTAATACTCGTGTCCATACATGTTACAATACTGACGTACGTATACTACCAAGCTGAGTAAAACTAGAGGAATCCCAAGAGCTTAGTCTAGTTACAAGCAGGACAGTGTATTACATATTAAAAATTTCATTAATGAAGTTTTTAATACGCAATACACTGTCTTGTTTGGAACTCGTCTACCAAGAGCTTTGCTTTAACAAAGCGAAAGATTGAGCTGTCGATCTAAAGATTACATACAAATCAATAAAAGTGATCAAACATTTAGATCAAATCACATCACATCACACACACACACACACACACACACACACACACGCACACTCTCTGTCTGTCTGTCTGTCTGTCTGTCTGTCTGTCTGTCTGTCTGTCTGTCTGTCTACCTCTCTCTCTCACACCCATCCACTCACTCACTCACTCACTCACTCACTCACTCACTCACTCATCCAATCACCAAACCATCCAGCCGGTACCCATCGAAACACGCACTATCAAATCCACGCACCGACCGACCCACCCAACCATCGATTGCGCGATCAATCGTTCAATCAGTCATGTAGTCAGTCAGTCAGTCAGTCAGTCAGTCTGTCAGGCCGTCCATCTAACCTTCCATCCACCCCTACCTCCCTCCCGCTCCTCCTCCTCCTCCTCCCTCCCTCCTTCCATCCATCCATCCATCCATCCATCCGTCCGTCCAAAAAGCCCCCTTCCCCGTGTCTCGTCCATTGATAGGTTTTCTCGCTGTCATATCAGGTTGTTGTCAAGCTTAATCTTCATGCATCTACAATAGAATTACCATGTACGCTGACACTATCTACACATTTATCAAACATGTGAATTACAATTTATACCACGTGTCATCATATAATACTCCATCTTACCTGTCAACGGCTATTGCCAACAAAGAGTTTGTTGACACGTACAGAGATGTCACCTTTATGAAATTGACCAACACACACATGACTTTTCCAAATGGCCAGTTTTGGTTCATATAGTAGAAGAAATTAAATGGTGTACAGATCACCGCTACCAGAAAGTCAGAAAATGCTAAGTTACCAATTAGCAGGTTCGTAATGGTGCGCATACGACGGAAACGGTAAATGACGTAACAGAGCAGTATATTACCAATACCACTTACGAACATTGTCAGTATGTACACGATTCCGACGATGATTTTGGCTCCAAGTGCAGCTTCCGGAAAAGAAAAATGATAACTTGAACCATTGTAGTAATCTTCGTGGTTGTAGTATGCAAGGTAGTAGTCTATATGTTCTCCATAGTCGCCAATATTTGGGTAGTTAAAGTCAAAGTCAGTTGCAGAAGTGTTATTTCCCAGTACCTGGACACCCACTGGGAGAGGCATGATGTAGGTAGTATGTCTGATAATTGATTATTAGATGAATAAATCAGAGAAAAATGTCATTTTATTGTTACAGTTTTAAGTGTGACTTTCATACACTTTACTCTTCCCTTTGACGAGTGGCTTATGGTCCCATTGGTTTGACAGGGTTTTCGAAGAATCGACAAAATATGTGTACAATCTACAAAAAACAAAACAAAACAAAACAATTATAGAAAAGAGAACACAAACAGTCATTCAACTATGATCCATTTAGCCAACAGCACTTGATCATAATCATGTATGTATTGTCCTGAGTACTCTTTCGTCTCATGCCTTCCTTTCTATTTTACTCTTCACATCCCCCATCACTTTGATATCTTTAAAAAACCTCATTTTCCAAAATAAAGCCCTTCCACCAGAGATCCAATAGAAGACAGTATATAATCTATTCAAATCATTGATTGCCGTCTAATTTCTAACTACAAGAATGGCAATATTCCGAGATACATTTTTAGACCGTAGACATACTATAGAAAGACTGATGGGAGCAGGAGAGAGAGAGAGAGAGAGAGAGAGAGAGAGAGAGAGAGAGAGAGAGAGAGAGAGAGAGAGAGAGAGAGAGAGAGAGAGAGAGAGAGAGAGAGAGAGAGAGGGAGAGAGGGAGAGAGGGAGAGAGAGAGAGGCAAACACATGCACATACATACATACATACATACATACATACACACATACATACATACATGCATGCATATACATGCATACATACATACATACATACATACATACATACATACATACATACATACATATAGAAAGACAGGCAGACATACAACCGCATGTCCAAGGACTAGTTTCTAGTATATATATATATATATATATATATATATATATATATATATATATATATATATATATATATATATATATATATATAGAGAGAGAGAGAGAGAGAGAGAGAGAGAGAGAGAGGCAAACACATGCACATACATACATACATACATACATACATACATACATACATGCATGCACATGTATGTATGTATGTATGTATTGTATGTATGTATATATATATATATATATATATATATATATATATATATATATATATATATATATATATATATATATATATATATATATATATATATATATATATATATATATATATATATATATATATATATATATACATGCGTGTGTGTGTACATGACAGTACACCCTGACATGAAGTGGTGATTTTTCGCTTCATACTGCTCAGATTGTACTAATATTCAATGAGTGTAGTCTGTAACTTTATATCAAACTAACAGTGTAATAGTGTATAAACAATGATTACAACAATATTGAGATATATCAGAATTTGAGCTAAGCCTAGGTATTACCCTACAAATCTCAGACTCCCTGGGCGTTCTCTTGTGGATAGAAGTAGCGACATCTTGTCTTCTGATCGAGTCAAACCATTCAAGCTTACAACGTCACAGTTTGTAGTAACTATCTTTTAAGGCGACAACTACATTGTAAGTGTCACGTTGACTGTTGATTGACCCCTGTTTGACATTTGCCACAACAGCTCCTTAACTACCTAAGACAGATTTTCAATTAACAACTCCAAAGACGAATTATATCGAGGAATCCTATATCGTAATCCCCGTCTTAAAGTTTACAAGACCTATATTACTCTAAAACCTGTAGAGATTATCTGGCTCATTAATGTCGTATGGATGGATTGTTAGTTCAGAATTACCAGCTCGAAAAGGTCGGCCTTTAAGAGATACACTACTTGTGGTCGTGTGTATAGATGTGCATGTGGAGGTTCCTCTATTTGGATTTAATGACACAGAGTACTGCACTTTGCAACGTGACTGCGATTGTAATCGTACTTAACACAGAACAATGGCAGATCCATAAAATTGAATTTGACTTTTGGATAACTTTTTTTTCAATTTGTACGTGATATATCACTGTGCGGTGAATTCACCGAGGTACATAACCACTGAGACAAGACAGTAACCAAGCCATGTAGTCTAATACATTAAACCATGCAAACAGTTGTCGCGAGTTCACGCGCAACAGGGCAGATCGGTTTGTGGTTTCTAGCAGAAATTATAATCGGTATGTCTCAGTAGGCAGTTAGATTACTTAAGTTTGGAAAAGTAAGTGTGAAGTATAACAATTTGCTATGGCCAGTGTTCGGCACGATCGGAACTAAAAGGCCTTTTTTCAGTTGTTTAATATAGGCTAATTACGACACGATTCCAAACATCGATCATAATGATACGACAATGAAAGTGCCTATGTAGGATTGGAAAGTCAGCAAACGATGAAATCACATTTACACTTTTTTGCCCGTCTCGTATTTCTATTACATGACAGGAACTGAATGTTTGCAATGAAAAGATATCAAAATGATATGCTATGAGGAAATGCTATTTTTTTTTGTAAAGAAAAAGGGTTCAACGTGAAATACATTTTACATGCCTGTGCTGTACGTGGCGTACATATATACATGGAAGAAACCACAAAATCTTGAAAGCAAACATTTCTAAATCTGTCGGTGTGCATATGCGCATGCCTCTATGCTGAATAGAATTGAGATTATGTTGTCGTGTTCATCATTTGTACTATCCTATATAACTGGTTATTGACTTTTGCGCTGGAGGCACTTCAAAGATCACGATTTACAATTGAATCCATGGTGACAAAATACATAAAATCCAAGCAATGACCTGTATAATTGGCAACGGCTGACATCAAAATAGATTGGCCTTAGCTTTGAGCATTTATAGGATCTGTCCACGGAAAACACGATTCACTTGACAAGAACTTCGAACGATCGGGAATAGACTAAAGAGGATAGCGTCCATGAAGGCGAACTCTTGAGATTTTAGAGACAGAGACTCAATTGTAAGACTAAGTGTATTCGACATTATAAAGCTGAATAGACACAATATACTATCATATAAGTAAGATAACCTATGCATATATTTCATACAGTTAAGATAAATTGTACACGTATTCCATACAACTAGGATAGCATATATATTGTCATAGAACTGACCAGCAACACACAGCAGAATGTGAAACCCTTTATTTGACAAGATATATGTATATTCTGCTGTATGCTTTTACATCTTTACTTTTATAGTTTGATCAATATTCAGGTATTATTGTCAAATAAAATGTACAGTCAGAAATGAGGTTTTAGTATGGGCCATTCAAAAAAAGCAAAACCATAAACCGAATAGCCAAAACAACATAACAGAACATAAGGTATTTAGGTGTTGGATATAAAAATTTTATTTTACCAAATCAAATGACACACTGAATCTTGCTGAAACTACTCTAAAGTCTACATCGGTACAATTTAAATATCACGCAGACTCTAAAATTGTTTAAAAGTACAGTAGTAGGGTAAATTTTAAACAGTGGATTGACTACCAGGAAAACTTTGTCAGTCCTACAGCAACATGATAGCAACCGTGCAACATAGCGTAAGTTTTTCCCGCCAAGATCGTGTTTACCTTTCGGTGACTGAATCGACTTAAAGGGGCGTTTCATCTTTGTCTAGGGGAAATTACTTCATTGATTCTAGTAAATCGCATTATACGCATGATCTACCGCTATTTGCCCAAAGCTATCACAGATTTGACCACGGCGTTTTGGCGATCATTTTGGTGAACAACTATATTATATCAGACAGGGAATTCGTTCTTACCACTTAATACCTAGACACTCACACACTAGCTAATAGCCACTTTTCTTTTCTTTTCTTTTCTTTTCTTTTCTTTTCTTTTCTTTTCTTTTCTTTTCTTTTCTTTTCTTTTCTTTTCTTTTCTTTTCTTTTCTTTTCGCCACTTTGTTTTGTTTTGTTTTGCTTGTTATATATCCTCATTTTGAATTTGTAAAATCGTTTATGGTATTATACGTCAATTCACACGGAAGTAGGTAAACATCATCGTTTGATCTTCTTGAGATCTTCTTCATCATCGTCTTGAGAACTAGGAATCGATGGAAAGAAGACGGGTTTTCTTGATTGCCAATCACGTATTATGCACTTGTTTGTGCGATTTTACCGAAGTTGTGTCCAGCGCGGAGCCACTCAAAAGATAAAAAAATGTTTGGAGACCATGTGGCACCATTCGTTAATTAACCAGTAACTTGAATATGAAATTCACTTAATTGATGTTTTCCTCTTTTTTACCAAACACGACCAAGCTGTGAAAAATGTTATATCATCACATTTGCAAATACAAAGCATTGTTGGTCTCGCCACGTTTGCAGAAAAGGTTGCTTGTGCTGGCCTAAGAATACGCCCCCCATACCACGCACAAAATCATGGACAAATCGGTTTATTTTAGTATAATTGAGAAGCATTTGAAAGGCATCATTAACAGCAATGGATCCAACAAATGTCACTTGGGTCATGTTTTTGTAACATAATACGTTCATTCAGAGAACACCTGAAACACAACCCAATTTATAGATAGCTCGAACAAGTCGTAAAGTTGCCGGTCCTTCCCATAAACTGTTGATAGTATTTATTGTATATTAACATATTGATACTACTTACAATCATATATAGTATATAACAAAGTGTCCATAAGGAATATCAAAACTGAGATATGCCTCTTAAGCCAGAAAACTCATATTGTGGAGTTGCATCACGCATGTCTTCAAGCACTTTATTTGACGACGAGCCGAAGTTGCCGAATTTGCAATTACTATTTGTATGGACTTTGATATCTTTCGAGGAATACCACATTGTTTCGTTCCAAAATATTTCTTGTTTCTTTCTCAGTAAATCTAAACATATTTGAAAGTAACGAATTTTGTTATTGAAATGCTAAAATCAATATCAAATATTGCGATATATTACCGTCTGGTTAATATCTATTGTTCTAACACTATATTTATCTCACAAAATTACACCACCACATATTCTGTTTCTCAACTAATGAAAATGTCTTTGTTAAATCTCAGACTACTACGTTAGTGGTCTGAGGTTAAATTATGGAAAGCTTTATATAAAACATATATACCCAAAACCTTAATGTCTTGTGTACGTGTACATTAAGCATGTATTATTCACATTATACATTCTCTAGTTAAATTACCTTATGTATCAGTCAATTAGCTATAAAGATGTTTTCCTTGTCTAAGATTCCTTGAGGGTGATTAAGACAATGATTTTCATGTCGAAATACTTTTATTGTTTCGTTATCTATTTACAATACTAGTACTATATTGAATATCTGATATTCAAACTGTTGTACTAGTATTTATTTTATTGATACAAAACTACCACAGGCATAGAAATCGTGTTGTCGGATCAATTCGAATGTGACTCTACAACATGGAATTATCCATGCAAGTAAGATGATAGGTTTTAGATACAGTTTTTACTTTTACAAAACTTCGTATTAAAGTCGATATCTAAGTAACCGTACGTTGCGAGATTATTTCTTTTTCTTTTAGAAGGATTGATCAACCGCTGACAAATGGATGTAAGCAAAATGTAAGATTATCCTTCTTGAATGTGGTTTTCTTGTAACTTCTTATTCGCCAGAATGACCAAAGACTTGGCAAAACAGTCACCCACCCATGCCACCAAACAACTACCTACCCACACATATAAGGTGCAAGTAGCAAAACAACAGGTGTACCCAATGAACGACGATGAGGTGATGGATCTATTTGATTGGGTATCACATGTCTATCTGGTCAATAAATTTGTATCTAAGGCACATACGAATAGTTATAAAGATACATGGGTATAGAAGGACTAAGTTTAATGTAGAGAAAATTGATTGATATGTGTGATTTAATGGTACATCAATATAGATTATTACTGCCCAGCTTCTTTACCAGAATGTTGATAATGTAAACTCTTAATAACTATACTACATTACTTAATGGAAAGTGCCCCGGGCGGAGAAAAGAAGTACATATCTGAGTAAGTCAGAGGTGGATTTGATCACTAGTACTCTTTGTGGGACATTTTCCGCCTCGTTTTTTAACTCTTACGTTTTACACATATAATGGAGGTTAGAAGTTTGCCTTAGACGTACAAGTGTACAATGTTGATTATTAGGTGACGCTTATTATGGAAATCCGATCTTAGATGCCAATCGGTCGAAGCAAATATACGATTAAAGGCCATAACCAAGGGTAAGTATATCTTTGCAAATCGTTTGACATTTGGCTGATAAACGTTCAAGGTTAGTAATTAATCGGAGTAATTCGACGTCAACTTGGTTGATAAAAGTTTAAAGTTGATGATTGTTTGAGGTCTTGCCATGAACCTAGATATTTAAGTGGAATTAGAAACGTCAATAATGCTGAGAATGGTTCGTGAAATTTGAAGACTTATCCTTCTTTGATTTCATTGACCTCGGATTATATGAAACTTGGATATTTGAAACAAACAAACAAACAAACAAACAAACAAACAAACAAACAAACAATCATTTGTTTAAGATAGCATTGGGAAGCAATATATGAAACAACGCCAATATAACTTAATCTCAGTCGCCATAATTTTGACTCTTCAAGTCTATAGTTATACACAATTTAAAACGAATCGAGTTTATTCTGATTGCAAGTCGGAAACTATAGCTATAAAAGAATTAAAATCTATATTCGCTCTTATCTAAAAAACTGCCAATAAAATACTTCGAGCTGAGATTACATATGACAGCTTTGCTAACAGGTGACTATCTCACCACTCAACCACGGACAATGTAATGAAGTACAGATACATACATGAAATGAAAAGCCAATGAGTGCTTATCTAGGTGGGTAGGAATACGATGTATTTAGGTACCGGTAAACTAGCCTTCCTCAAGGCAGTGTACTACCACATATAAAACACTGTGCCTTCAAGAAGACCTGTTTTCCAAACCCATTCTTTTTACCGGTGTCTAGACGAAATTCTATATGGTCGCATATATGTATATATAAATGTACAGTGGCGAAAGAGCTGTAACATTCGGACAAATACCGTACGTAAAGGCTATTGATACAGTCCTTAACAAGGTACATTGACCGACATTTCTATTTTACTATTCACACAGCTGGTGAAATAACGTTCACACTTCTACACCGAAACTTCACATCATCCTGAGATACCAGCCAATGAATTAATGCACATAAACAACAAGCAGTCTCCACACAACAGTCGCCAAAACCAATAACATTAAATGTGCTTCAGAATTGGATGTCCCATTGATAGCTGTAAAAGACAGGTAGCAAAGCATAGCAAGCTCGCTGATATTGCGTTGCTCCCTCCCAACGCAAATGGATATTTCAAACTCAATATGTGAAGTAAAATGAAAACCTTTCTTTTACCATTTGACAGTATCTATGTTCTGATGTAGTTAATTCCACACACGTTCATTGAATGCGTTTCAAGCAGTTCTTATATCTGTTATAAATGTTTTCATGTCAATCTCCAATCTGATAAAAATTTGATGTGTCGTTTGTTTTGTTCCAAGTGATCGCCACCTTCTCACATCTGAACCGGTGTAATAGACAATCCCACTGAATCTCATCAATATTGTAAGGTTTTCACAACCAATCAACACGCTTCTTTCAAAATCATTCAGAGAGACGGCGCCGCCCGACGCATGCACTTACCAGCATTCAAATCAGGCCTAGCATATATCGGATGATTAGTCAACAAACGAGCTATCCCCCCCCCCCATTTTATCTTAGTTGGCATATGGTGCAGCAACCCTGAACTATTTCTACAAATGAAATAAAGAAGTGAAATGTTTTATTAGATACATTCTTGTTGAGCATATTCTCTGGGGATCTTTGGGTCAACACCATAGTGTAGACCCCACCCCTCCCGACACCTGAATAATCGAGCTAGAGTCCAGCGAAACATCGACTCATCATCGGAAGAAGCTTGATGGTAACAATACGAACGAAGACCGCAATCCACGGTCGTATCGTCGACTAAGCTGCAATGCAAGTCTCCATGTTGATCTTCACGTCTTGTGTAATGGTAGTTCGTTTGCTTTCTTTTTTCTCAATTTCCCAAGGGTGTGAAGCTGCCAACGTATCATCCTGATTGGCTACTCGAAAACGCGAGATTCAAACGGAATTTTCTATTACACAGGTACGTTCAGATGTGGGAAGGCGGCGATCACTCGGAACAAAACAAACGACACAAAACGATGGAAATAAAGGTAAATAAAGGCAGCTAATGGCATCTGGCTGCTTTCATCACACTGGATTTTAATCAGATTGGTCAATCCCTAACCTTCCTCAAGAGCACAGACCACTAACACAATTGTAGTTTGGAGAAGACGTCCATGTATGGTGGAAAAGTTGTTACAATGAATATTTTACGTAGGCAACAGGACTTTACTCCTTCCCGCAAACTCATATCAATTTCCCTGATTGTCATGTCTGTAACATTTTCATAATTTCTTTCATGACATTTGTGTGTATCTCTTAAGGATTGTAATGTAACTTGCTACACACATTTTAGTATTGTTAGGTTACAATTTGTATTTATTAATTTGGTTTATTAACTTTTTTGATATTTTTCAAGTGTTTAAGTTCTCTAGGAGTTTTACATTTCAGATCGGAAACTAGTTCACAACAAGGACAAACGAAAAGTGGAGCAACAAGTGGTTGAATTTTTGCATTGATACATTCCCGCATATTAATATGTAGATTTTGCATGTGCCAACTAAGTATTCGCCATGCCTACGGGAGCGTCCGGAGGGGGGGGGGGTATTCACTGGAATAATATAATGTTATGACCATTTAAAACAATACCATGATCATTTGATAGATCGTTTTGGGCATTCAGTATGCTGGGCATATTAAAAACGGCTTCCCGAATGGCAAAGCTGAGCATGCATTAGCCGTTATAATGTACTTTAGTGAACACGGGTAGCAATGACTTCGACATGTAATTAGAGACACAGCTCTTACCACCGCTTTTAAAAATCGGAATAATGTTGGCATGCTTGATCGAAAGTTGTAGGAACATTTCCAGTACTAATAGGTTTTCTTGAAATGGTCGAAAGTGGTAGAGATAATTGAACAACGTATTCACACTAGAACAATGCCATCCTGCCCACATGTTTTTATAAGAGTCTGTATTCTTCAATATATTTTGTTCTTTATCTGGTATTGCTCATTTAGAACCATGTGGACATCAAAGGCGTCCATATCACGACACGTGAGTTTGTTTTTCTAAAAGAATGCAATTTCTATTGCTCAGATATCGATATGACTGATATGACTGATATCAACCAAAGCTTGTTTCTTTCTGACGCCAAGAAGCATTCAAAGGTTCAACTAACAACTACTGTTCTACTTCAGTGTTTGTTTACAGTCATATGAAAAATGTTGTGTTAAGTATCCAAGAACACATGGATTTCACTATAATTGTAAAAAAAAATCAATCCTAGGTAAAATCAATTTAACCATAGAGGTATATAACCTAACAAAGTCAAACCATAGAGGTATATAACTTAACGAAGTCAAATCGCAACGCCAGGAGGTTGATTTTACGTGTATCATCACTTGGTTGAAGAAAACTAAATGGCTTGGATAGCATTTGTTGAGAAGTATAATTGTTAGAATTCACGTGTAGACTGGATTCTGAGGGTTTTTGGAGACTTCAACGCACAATGTACTTATTATAACTATCGCAATCATCTCTTTCGAGTATCCATGTGCAGTTAACGGTCAATTACTTAATAGCGTCAGTATCGATCCACTTCACAGACTTATAATTAGTTCAATAATATTGGCAAATGACAGGATAAACTACATAGTACATCCGACCGTATATATATATATATATATATATATATATATATATATATATGATTTTTTTTGTTCAAAAGCACATCGCCAACGACTAATTTGGATATCTAAATTCTTATCGATGAATAAAGACATAATCGGAACGGTAGGTTAAAGAGAATAATGAAAGAATTATATACAGGAATCTGTCTGTCTGTCTGTCT
Organism: Glandiceps talaboti; assembly: GCF_964340395.1. NCBI lineage: Eukaryota > Metazoa > Hemichordata > Enteropneusta > Spengelidae > Glandiceps > Glandiceps talaboti. The sequence goes on along the minus strand of NC_135558.1, from coordinate 5,174,469 downwards.
GTCTGTCTGTCTGTCTGTCTGTCTGTCTGTCGATATGTTTTTTTTAACTTCTTGAGATCGGTCATAGCAAAGAAGATAATTTCCTAATTGTCTTTGGATCATATTGTTACTTAATATTGAAGTTTAGATCAATGGTGCGTTGTTGTGTTGTTAATACTGACATATACATTTGCAAGATACGTACCATGACATGTTTGTCGAAACAAATTAAAAAGAATGTTTAGGGCCGGCGGCCTAAACTACGATCGGTAGCGTTATCGAAAACACAATTTGCTTTTCTATGGCCTAAAAGAAAGACATGAATTAGTACTTACACGACGATCCTTCCTTTTTTCTATATATGTAGCTATGACGACTTAAACCCAAAACGTAGACTGTATATGTAGTCTGCAGCCAAGCCAACCCCTGTCACATTGAGTTCTGTATTGACAATGTGATCTACTGTACTCGATCATTTAAACCAGAGGATTATCATATGCAAATGTGGAATATTACATGCACGTGTCACATGTGACGTGACGTCAAGTTAAGCGTAACATGTATAAACAAAACGTACGAGTTAATATTTTGATCAACATAATCGGTATCCAGGATATGGAAACCATTTAATAGGGTTCTGGGATGCCATTAAATATATTTTTGAGAAAAATCATTCAAAATGAAAAGAAACGAACACTACACATTGTAGGTTCTTGTTTTTCGAGTATCAGTGATTAAATATACGAGTCAAAACATATCTACGGCATATACAAAATTGGGCGTACACAGCTTGCGTGTGCAATGCTTGATGTTGATACCGAAGGAAAAGGACAGTCATAAACATTATAATATTGTCTCAAAAGGGTGAATAGATATAGTATTTTTTGGAAAAATTGGAAAAAATTTCCAAATAACACATTCAGATTTACGTAACCACATGGGGGTGTGGGCGAGGGGGGGTTGAGAAACGTCACTGCCGACATTGTAAAACGAAGGTAAAAATACAAACTACAAATGTCGTAAAAATAAGCATCAAATTAACAAGCTCAGTTTATTAAATCAGAGGATCAGTTCGATCCCACAGCGAACGGACGAAGGCTAATTATTTGCGAGATTGGGATCTGTAGTGTAAAGGTCATCTGACTTACATGCATTTAATGCCAGACAGTAGGGAATATATGCCAAACTCGGTGAACTTCTGAGACTTTATCGGGAGCTTGATATTCAAAATTAGCATACTTCATTCATTCCCCTCAACTGTATATATTCTATTTCTAAAATCCATATAAGACATTTATTGTGATTTACGTCAATAGTGCTGTACGACCACAGTCTAAACGCCCTGATTAGTCAATGTAAAGTATGATGTTCAGATTATAAGCATTGTTTACATTCAGACGTTATGTGTCTATTTTTCCAACAATTTTGTTAAACTTATATGCCCACCTCTTGCTATATGTAAATCAATTAACCTTAGGGGGAAAGGTAATGATGTTCAGACTATAAGCCTGGTTTACATTCAGACGCTATATGTCTAATATGCCAACAATAATGTTAAACTTATATACCCACTTCTTGTTATATGTCAATCAATTAACCTTTGGGGAAAAGGCAAGAATGTCTGTACTACGTCTTTGCAATTACGGGGCCTTCAGTAATTGCAAGAGGTTGAGGGCTGAGGGAAATCAGGCCTGGGCTGTTGTGTAAAATATGACCCCCCCCCCCCATTCCGTCATGCTAAAAAGTGACCATCACTTTAATTTCTGTAAAATATGACCCTCCCCCATTGAAATATTTCAAAAATATTTAAATGCTTTCAGACATGGAAAAGGACACTAGCCTACGAAATAATGGCGTAAACGACTTAATTCCACTGCTGCCACCACGTTAAAAGTATTAGTTTTAAGGCATTGGCTATTTCCCAACTACTACCACCACAGTATATTTATGTGAAGACACTGTTCAATATGCCACATGGTTATCACCAACAAATAAAAACAATGATAAAATAAAATCCCAACCCCATTTTCTGACGCCAGGCTACCAGAAACAAACAATTTAAAAAGAATATTTGCCTTAGCTTTAAAAACCACACAAGTGCAACCTTACATACATACATACATACATACATACATACATATATACATACATATATACATACATACAATGTACCACTCTGTACGTTCATGTACAGTAGAGATAAAACCGATATTTTCACTGTTGATTATGCAAATGAATAAGTGGAGATAAAAAAGTTCTGATGCAAAACCAATCCTGATGTAAATATTCGACAAGTAAATTTATTTGTGCGTGTGCTTCTTTCCAGACGTTAAACGCTAGTTGTACTGTTTTCTTGACCATTTCAAGTTGAATAACTTAATAACTATGCAAATTATTCACATAACGATGCAAATTAGAAACAACAACTTGAACAATTTTCTGTAACTATAATATTGAACGTAAACATGTTTACTGTTGGTCTGCTTCATATAAGAGAGAAAGCGTTCAAACTGAATTAGAGTCATATCCTCTTAAGGAAAAGAAATGCGTTTACATATCAAGTAAAACCTGCCAAATGATCGACTTTGATGTAAATGTGTGTTACATACAGTTTCCTGGCGAAAACTCCCTGTTTTTGCTGTACACACATTTATTGACGTCACAACGTGACGACTGGAACACTCCAGTTTGTGTTTGCCTTTGGCCAGGATTATATATTTACACAAATGCCAATGATATAACCTCCAGAACAGTCTTTCCATGCTTGTAACATTATATGTATTAGCACCTTCTTCTACGTACTCTCAGTATTCCAATCGTTATAGAATGTTCCTTTTATAAATTATCACCGTGTCTTTAATGACGGTTTTTGGTCGCTTGTTCCTGTAGATTTCACATTAAATGGGCCTATTTTGCCATTAAGATTAATTTCACCCCAGGTTATAACATACTCTTCCTGTATACCTTTTATTCTACATAGTACAGCCCAGTTTTGCCTAAGGCGCAAAAATGGTGATGATATATCCTTTGTATGCATCACTCTTGGCATTGGTATTAAGATGAAATATTTCCCTGAGGGAGTGAGTAACAAAACACTCCATAAAATGTGACTCACAATAATGATGTAGTGTGATGTAGCAGATGCCAAAATAAATAGTACGACTAGTACGTCCGGAAAGAAATGAAAATGACATGGAAATTTCGGCCATGAAACTGATGAAACCTGTGAAGAATGAACAAGTTAATATTACCCAAAATATTGTGTACCTGTGAATAAAATGTCTTTTAGACATTTGTGCATGATTTATTAACTTTCAATATGATATGGGATATTTGTCAACATAAGTGTTTCTGCAAGCTCCTCTATTTGAGGTTTTTGTTCATGGCTTTATTGATATAAAATATTTTAAATGAGTACCCCTTATTACTTGCATCAGCACGCGTGCATACTAGCGATATGAGCACTGCAATACCAGGAACATTATGCGAATGAGCGCGCGATCGGTCTATGTGCATGAAATCACGCCAAAATACTGCTGGAGTGTCTTTTTCAAAATTTGCTGTTTTACATAAACACGTGCAACAGTAAGGGATTCGACGTACATCACCAGTGGGAGGACCGAGGGGTGGGTATTACGCCAGATAGTCGTGAAAAGGTTATGACTCTCCCCTTATATTTGGTCCAAAATGTATGACCCTCCCCTGAGGTCAGGTTTAAAAAGATGTGACGCTCATACCAAAATTAATACCTCTCATATGTTGTTTCTTGAAATATAAAAGCACCCTTTAGTCCAAAGTTTTCATGCCGTTGAATAAAGATGTTATCCATCCACTGCGTCATATGTAAGATTTTTTCCACGGTCTGTTTTAATATTTATATCTGTAAAAGCTATATTGCTAATTTCAAAAGTTGTAGGTAAAATCGCAAAAGTAAACAATAATAAGTATGAAGGCGCGGAGCGACACGGGCCGGAATTTTTTCTACAAGCTTGCTTTCTTGTGCTATTTTAGCATTTTGAACTGGTAAAATTGCCCTCTCCTGATTAATGGAAGCTGAATTTAGAAAACTAACAGAGACAATTCTCACAATATTATCTTGCATTTCATACCGTTCTGAAATATGATTACTGATACCAAAAACACAGCTTTGGCTCAGCAGAGTAACTGTCAGTCAAATTTCAGAGTCAGATTTTACATCAATCGGCACAAAAGGATTACTGTTGCTAAATGGAGAAAAGAAACGTTTGGCTGTCGAATTCGTTACTTTAATATTTTGACACATTTCAGACTGATGAAACTTTGTGAATAACACGACTATAGAGTACCCATCATGAATTAAAAAGTTGTATCCTCGATCTTTTCACTTCGTATCCCCCCTCATTTGGTTGGTTATATAAAACAGTCAGCCGACAAGCCTGCAGACTGAGTCTATGATTTCATACTTATTTTTTCACTTCGAACGTCCAGCCTCGAGCTGTTTTCTAATTCGTTACGTTCATGTTTTGTCACTCTCCAGACTAAAGAAACTTTCTTTTCACACTTAGTATCCACCATGAATTAAAATTTGCATATAATCGATCTTTTCACTTCGTATTTCGCCCATCCCGGTTGTTGAGAGTATGTCCTCAGGGAGCACAACAAGTCCAATTTGTGCAAATACCCCGAATGTGCTATACTTGCAATCAGTAGTCATACGGATCTGTCTTATTACAAACGTTGTAATAATAGGTTGTTTGTATTATAGTACATCAAAGGAGGTCAGTAACCTGTGCCCACTTGATCTGTTTTATAAACCAGTCAGAAAATAAGCCTGCAGTGTCCTTTCTCATTCTGTGGTTTCATAATTATTTTTCACTTCCAACGTATACTGTCCAGCCTCGAGCTGTTTTCCAAATCTTAATTTGATGTCTTTTATGTAGTTCTTTTGGAATCGCTCCTGTAGTTTGACCTCTGCTGACACTTAAGAAAAAGGGTAGATTGAAAAAAGGATATCTTGACAAAAGGTCCTACATTATAATGTTATGTATGCTAATTGAAACAAGTACATTTCATTAACAATTACCATGGATTGCTTCACTTGTAGACATACAAATCAAGACATATCATTATCGTTTCACCTGTGTTCATCTTGCTGAGTACCTATCATCCAATCAGATGCATCTTTCATTTCTGGTATCCAATCACCTAACTCCTGTATCTGCACTGTGTCATGTGACGCACAATTTTGAACTGTATTCATGGCTTGAATAGCAAAACACAACTCTTAGACTGTAGTATATCAGTTTTAGATTAGTCAATCAATTCCTAGTCTTTGCAATTATGGATTTTATCCTTTACTTTTTCCTGTCAATATAATTGTATTTTTTAGTATATGTTTTATTCATTAGTTCTTGATTGCAAAGTGTATGAAGGTATCTGTACGTTTGACGGAGCTGTACCCGTGGCCAGCTAGCACAGCAATGTGTAACTCTACTGTATACTATTCGTATTCGTGTCCGACTCATCAATAGTAACCAAAGTGACATTATAATACACTTGTTACTTATATTAAATTCACCAAATATAAGCATTAGTTTAGTAAGATCTAATTCGGTTATCAATATTAAACAGTTAATTTGCATACTAATATCTCAACAAGTTTTACCTGAGCAGCTGGATACCACTTGGGAATTCTAAACATCGTATGAGAGCAGTGAGCCTAATTGATTGTAACTTATAGTTTTTGATTGAAAGTTAAATTTATTTTATATAATTTGCATACATTTGGTTGGATCAATCAAGACTGGCACATTTACCCAATTTGTATATTTTGTTTTCATATTTAATATTCCCTTGAAAAACTATAGAAATAGACTCCACAAGGTATATTCCGACCATGTTGCGTTGCAATCCACCCAGCGGTTTCTCAGCTTTTAATTCCAAAAACTAAAAATCCTATTTCCAAATCCTTTTGTTATGCAAATCATTTTGTTATGCAAAAGTGGAACGGCTTCACCTAGAATAAACACTTTGTAGTGAATTGAAGTTTCATGGCAATATCATTAAATATTAATAAATAATCATCTCTGATGAAAAGACACTACCCTTATAGGGCTGATGTGAAGCTTTACAAGGTTGTCACTGATTAGAAAATATCCACATATTTATCACTCATTAACAATACAACTTGTTTCCTTTGTTTTCTAAGCAATCATAATGAACTTTATATGTGCTAACATTATCTGCCTTTACACACTTTCCAGATCTGTCTAATAGATATAGACATAGTTTTATGATTTGGACATTTGGCCTTCTATAATATTTAATACAGCCTCACTGGTCTCATCGTAAAATAGGCTGATTGAAATTTAGTCCTATCTAATGTATCTAATGGCGCTTCACCAACACAAAAATAGTGAACATTTAAAACAAATAACCACTATTCACTCTAAAGTAATTTAAACATCAGGATAAGATGTCACTTTGATAATGCAGTGGACGAAAGTTATTGTGATATATCTCCTGTAGTAATAATCGCCCCTTTGCTGATTTCAAATTAAACTGCCATTTCATGTAGACAGACAGACAGACAGACAGACAGACAGAAAGACAGACAGAACACATTCTATCAGCCTTATATCAAAGTTGTTTATTCCCCTTGTATTTATATTCTGTTTGTCTACCAAGAAATAATATATATATATCCGACTTTCTTCACAAATGTACGTTTTGTCTTCATTTAGCCTTGATGAAGCATATAACCTATAGAATACAACCTCTTTAGGGGATTGTAACTACTTGACATTTAAACTTATTTACAATTATCTATACTCTTGTTTCAGTTCGGTTTCATTTACGAAACAGCAAAGCACGAAGAAAAAAATGAAATTAAAATGACAAACTCAACTTGGGAATAACAAACTTGTAGACAATAAACATTAGTCATTTTGAATAAGTGATTTCTGCAACACACACTTCAGAAAGGATTTAAACTAAAAACTTGCTATACACGAGTATATCTTGAACATACATTGGGTGTACACAGTGGTTTACAAGAAACCTTTAAGAGATACGTAATGCAAGCCTATACACTGATTGCTTCGTTACTCCAAGATGATACTAGTATGTTAAGTATGATATGCCAGACACCTATCGTATAAGAGTCGTTTGATATAGTATCTAGCTATAGATATTTCAACACACCATAATTAGAAACTGTAAATGCGAAAATTATTTCGGAGAGAGGAGCCTTAGTGACTACAGATAATGAGAGGACATCAGTGCATACATCACCGACCAACTTCTACAATCAGAAATTCTGTATCACAGAAAAGAAGGAATATTTGATGTTGGCTTCCGTAGAGAATACCTGCTAATTAGGCACAGGAGCTTTATATTCTTCCTACTAAGCATCGCTTACGTCAAAGCGCGTTGGTTACCTTGGTAACCAGTTTGTTGGTGTTGCGTTAAACCTAAATCTAACACATTGTTGGAAACACTAGTCTGGATTCCATGACAACAAATGAGAGCATGCTTAAAGTGTAACACTCGAGGAAATATAGAGATTTTCATAATCTAAGAGTTCTAGATAGCCATTTCACCATTTTACATCACCTACAATTGCTTGCGATTTCAGAAGACTGAGATAATCATCGATTTGATCTTGTGCTGATTACCTTGATTAGATTTCAACCTGTTACTACTTATGGATAGGATTGACCATTGATTAACATGTACAATGTCTCATTATTGGTATTTTAACTATATTTAGTGAATATATTGTGGTTGTCTGATCGGAAACTGATACCCACAGTTACATGTAGTGCCACGCTAACATGGTAACAGATTCAAAATAAGATTGAACTTGTCACAATACCACCTATGATAACATTGACCATTTACTAACATATACAGTGTCATTGTAAAAGTAATTGACACATTTTTAATGATATATCTTTGATTAATATTACTGGATGAACAAAGGTCCCGGTTGCAGCTATTGCATGATTGTGAATAATTAACCAATTAGGAGAGGTCGTGGCTCTTTCTTTGAGTGAATCGGAAAGGCAAGTTGTAAATCTCTCATTTCGTATTCACAATATGTAGTTTTGGTAGTTGGTGCTTAAGCAATATATTACCACTCTTGTCTGAGCAACATATATTGCAACACTTAGACTCGACATGATATGGTTTACATGCTGCGTTAAATGTGTCAATGAGCTATGGTACTACTTTGATTTGGCACGAATAGCATCTATCTATACGTTTAATTTACTCCTTGTAATGACTGATCACCTCTTTCAATGAAAGTCGACATCGATGCCGTCATACGAAACGAAGTGACTAGACTGTCAAGCAATTTTCAATGTCCAAGGGAGGCATTAACTCCAGGCCACACACGAAGCGACACTAGTGTCTAAGGGAGGTATTAACCCCATACATACCAGTGTCTAGGGAAGGCGTTAACCCTATATACTAGTGTCCAGGGGAGACGTTAACTCCTACGTACTAGTGTCTAATAGTCTATTTAAAGTAGGTCATGCGATTCGATTCTAACCAATGACAGCTTCTGTAAGAACGTTGAGGTGTAATAAAGTGTTATCCTGCACTATCTGTGCCGTGGTGTTACTCTTTTATTGCACATAATGTGTGTGGCACACACGTCACATTTGCAAATTAGGGATATATATATATATACCAGAACATGTAATGTGAAGCTTTATAGAATGCTGTAACATAGCACTCACCGTTGAAAGAGTTTTAAAGCCCCCCTGGTCAATCTGGTCAACGCATCTCTTAAATACTCCCCTCCCCCTCATTCCCGCGTCAATTTTAGTTTTCATGTTCAGTCTGCAGATAAAAGAGAAAAAACAAAAGCAACTCTCCCGACATTAATTGCCACTTCAGTGAAGACAACTGCAGAACTAATCATGAACAAGCCTGTGACATCTGCCCCAAATACAAAGAACAGTAACTGCAATGAATAGTACATTGAGTAACATTTGTTGACAATGTAAAAAATAAACATTGCATCGTCGTACCACTTTAGACAACATTTCCTGACTAGCAACAATTTTGTTCTTTTTTGTGGCCTACAGAAATTATGCCAATATCTTATCAAAATTACATCAATCATATTTTTAGGACAGATGTGCTTACGTATAGCAAATGTATGTACCAAGTTATAATGGATTTGAAGCGTGCATTCTTGAGATATAGCCAAATTACCGAAAACCATTAATTACAGAAATTGCTCATTAATATTCATATGGTGTTTACCAAAACCTAATCAATTCTTGCCATTACCCTACGGAACACATCTAGAACATTTTGTTTGAATTGAGCCAATCGTTTTTATAGAAAATGGTGATACAGTCACATACACACATAGACACACACACAGACACAGACTTTTCAACCCCTAATACAAAAGGTAAAAACTCATATGCGTCACATAGAAATCTCTGAATGGTTTTTCAACTACTTATCAGACCCTATTCGCATGAGGAACCTTTGCTCGAAAACCTTCGAATCGTACAGCGCCTCTGCACCTAATACTAGTATTGGAAACACTCCTCAGTCCTCATTGATGGATCCGGATTGATTGATTTAGTTGAGAATTATGTGTACGCTACAAACAATGATGCTATACCTTGGTAATCTGCTCTATGAGCTATTATGGATTCGATGGAAATTGTTTGACCATAGTCTATATGATACATCGTATTTCTTTGAACAATGTTGCGAAGTTGTGTATTATATTTCAGTAAAGATCATGGTATACCCGAGGTCTTTTTATCTTCGCCGCATTTAATCTATACTTACAGAATGAACCCAGGAAAGTCATTTTCATCAATCCTGCATTGCTGAACCTGTACAGTTTGTGATTCTTATCATTTGACTGGTGTTGCTAGTTTACACTGTCGACACTGAAGTGTATGGTGTATATTTCCCAGTCTAGTACTCCGATTATGTTTAAGATAAAATGTAGTAAACAAAATGACCTTCGCCATTGCTTTTGACAATCTCATTCCATAGAATTAATCTACTTGTACTGATTAGTTATTGAGAGCAGCTCTTTGGTATGCAGTGATTAGTATCTCACGTAAGTTCTCACCTGGTATCTCCATCGTGATCGCAATGTATTTCTAGTGGCAATACAAAAGAGCTGTGAAGTGTTATACAAGATCATATCACCACCTGCCCCCCCCCCCCACCAGACCCGCCCCCAACAGGAATTGTATGCTTACTTTGAAAGGCAGAAATCCAGATAAATATTTCATACGGAGACAACTTTCTTCAAGGTTATTTCAAAACAATGTGTTAGCTGCTTATTAAACTTCGGTATAAAAATATAATTTAATTTGAAGGGCATTGTCAGTAATGTGATCTATTTTTATACAGTCGTATCTAATGTTACATTTGCCCTGGTCAAGGGGTAGATTTGCTAGCACTGCTTAGCGAGTATATGCAAATGAGATACACGCAAATAAGAAATTGGTGAGATCTTTTTTGAACCAAGCGGTGAAACATAGCTGAAATGTTAACAAGTTATTTGTCTTGATAGACAGACATACAATGCAAAGGATTTATATAAGTAAGATTTTTGTCGGGCCAGACTTGTTGTGTTTGAGGTTTACAGGCTTCCACAATATATGTTATAGCCTTGATATTGCGCTATATATCAGAGTTTAAGGATTTGATCTCCGCTACACGTCGTGTTTATATATCCTTGCACGAAAGGCATATATGATCCATTATCAAGGTTTAAATGGTCAGTGTTTTTACCATATGTCGTAAACAATATTATTTTTATACAAGAAATGTTAAATTTTGAAAATTGCAAAAATACTCATTAAACAAATTTCGTAAATTTCTAACACAACGTCAAATATATGTATATACATGCTGTTTTCTGTATCATTCTGCATGATATTTTCAAAGTAGTCCTTCTTAATCGACATTAATCAATGGTTACTTGGCTGGAGATTGGGGGACTAGACATGCTTTTAGGTCAACAACTTTCAGAAAGTTATGAGGATGAAGTAGACAAATTAGGTTAAAGTCACGTGAAGGAAATTAAAGTAAAAAAAAGTTGACTTAATATACCGAGTGATTGCAAGCTACCACAGATACAAGGTGACTAGTCTTCTCAGAAAGTCTCGAGTCTTGTAGTGGCGTCTGAAAGATAGATAGATAACTAACCAATAGTAGTTTGAATTCGCGAAAGCTATAACGTGCACATTATGTTGTTGGGCATGGTACCCATTTAGTTTCGTACATATTTGTAACTCCAAAAAAGAAATCCTAGGAATGCAATTGTTCTATACCACGATAACATGGAACACCGACCACCTTAGTTGTAACGTTAGAATCTTCAAACAGAGGAAATGACCAAGACCACATACACTGAATAATCTGTAAGATCTTGAAATGAGCAATACATCCAGGTGCTTTCCGTCTTTTCTAGGTCTTTAGTGTGCCTGGCTGCTATTAAACCTTTCCCTAACCACAGGAACCCATATTTAATAGATGGCTTTGTTTGCAACAGATAAAAACATCTATAGCAAAAAAGTATATATCAGCACTGACAAACATACCTATATAAATAACGTAATTTGAGAATGCTATCAACGTTTATTGAAATAAAGTCTTCGCATCCTACGTACAAATTTGTACACTGTTACAACCCCCTCCCCACAAATAGTCACTCCGATAATGTTACTGTTACACCATACGCACACATGGGGATCCAGGCTTAATGGTGATATTGCTTATACAGAAACAAATAAATTATTTGTTTGTCGAATAAACAGCGATCATTTGCAGTACCACTAAAGAGAATGTGCATTCTTTACATCGAATATGAACAACAACAACAACAACAACAACAACAACAACAACAACAACAACAACGAAATAATGGCTTTGTCGAAGAAACAAAGATTATCTGCAGTCCCAGTACAAAGAATGAACGTTCTTGATATCGAGCAAATACATACCTAGTAGTAACCCTTATAGGTAAGAAACGAGAGAGTGAACATATAACACAAACGATGATACATATACAAGCAAACACAAAGTTGATAGATCGAACTGGACAAGTGACTGACCCCTAAATCGGATTGTAAGAAGATTATCATGATCTGATACTAATGATCTTTTAAGATTTAATGTTGTCATCTAGACGAAAGCTATTAGCTTAAAGGTTAAAACAATTGTAATACCTACAAGTATGGCAAGGAGGTTGCAATTTGTGATGCCTACAAGTATGGCAAGGAGGTTACAATTGTGATGCCTACAAGTATGGCAGGGAGGTTACAACTGTGATGCCTGCAGGTATGGCAAGGAGGTTAAACAATTGTAATGCCCACAAGTATGGCAAGGAGGTTAAAACAATTTTAATGCCTACAGGTATTGCAAGGATGTTATCATTGTAATGCTTACAAGTGTGGCAAGGAGCTTAACACACTTGTAATACCCACCACGCATGGATGTTACAACATTTTGTAATACCCAACAGTACAGCGTGCAGGTTACAACCACTCAATAATACATTATACTTCAGTATCATTTTCTGTTAATTGTTTACAGGCTCCTTTGCCTTCATTCAATATGGTATAGGATTAAGAACAAAATATGACAAGCCGAACTTGTTATTGAATGGTACTTATGCAAATTACCAGTTATAATTAATCACTACAGCAAGTAAAGTCCGTATGGTTATTAATTTGTATGTACAAATAGGATACACTCGTAAAATGACGTGCGAGGTGATTGCATGAATGTATTTGTGGGATGGATTTACGTCACGCTAACTTATATGTCTCTTAGCATTAGGCAACACTCATATTCGACAGATGTATTTTATTTCTGATATGAATCCTAGCAAGATTACAGACCTAAATGGGCTGTCATATTTGTAGTAACAATAATTCTCACTGACATATTTACACTGAGTAAACACAGACCTAGTCTATCAATAGAATAAAGTACAGGAAAAGTACGCATTGCAAAGAAGATGTTATTGATAAGAAAATACATATTATTTACAAAATTCAACCTGAAACGTAAAATGTCACGCTTCCGTCTTCCACCTTGAAAAAACTTTTGGAAATACTTCCACTTTTTATTTATCGTAAGCGAAACAATCTTATCAACATTACTACATTATCTTTGCTTGCGTTCCTATCATCTTAACTGACCGTCGCCAAGTCCATTAAACTGTAGCAGCATTATAGGAATATTATAAACAACAAGTTTAATCCACTCAGATAATGCTATAACACAAAAAGGAAATTTATCAATGTTAGGAAGTTTTATTTTTGTCAAGCCAGATGGATAACACCCTGTGAATAGTTACATAGTAAGGAGCTTACAACAAGCCAAAAGGGAAATGGTGATAATTGCGACGATGGGCAGTGTTAGGCTGGTTATTCGAAAGCTAGCATTTAATGCCCACTGTTAAATAATGATTGACGAAAATGTCGTCTCTCTCGCTTCAAGGAGCTCGTCTGATAAATACAAGTACTTGTGTTTTATTAATATCTGTCACTAGGTTTAGCTGCAATAATTGTAGCGTTTGATGTGATTTTGAGGGCTTCTTCGTGCCTATTTTCGTTCCGATGTCTAACCCGAATCAAATGCTACAATTCCTCTAATTCAAACGCAAATAGACGGCAGCGATTCAGATCGGAATCGCACAGTTGAATGAATATTTCTACTAAATTACGCCTTACCTGCCAAAATATCGGGCATTTCCGAACTCCGACATATATTACGGAACCTTCAAGACCAAAGATATGTTCGACATTACCCTAATTTCCTCCGAAAAACAGTCAAATACAACTCGAGTACGCGAAACTTTTCAAACAAGCCTTCGAGATCTCGCTGAGGCACGCGTATTACGCAAGCCAACACCTCATTTGTATACAGATGTAAACAAATACACGTGTTACTTGTAGCATGTTGAAAGATGACCATTGGTACGTTCGTAAAGTGTCTACTGCAACATGTATTTGTTTACATCTGTATACAAATGAGGTGTTGGCTTGCGTAATACGCGTGCCTAATTAGCATGAGGTCAATTGGTCACGTGGTACTGGTCAGCGAGATCTCGAAGGCTTGCTTGAAAAGTTTCGCGTACTCGAGTTGTATTTGACTGTTTTTCGGAGGAAATTAGGGTAATGTCGAACATATCTTTGGTCTTGAAGGTTCCGTAATATATGTCGGAGTTCGGAAATGCCCGATATTTTGGCAGGTAAGGCGTAATTTAGCAGAAATATTCATTCAACTGTGCGATTCCGATCTGAATCGCTTCCGTCTATTGCGTTTGCATTAGAGAAATTGTAGCGTTTGATTCGGGTTAGACATCGGAACGAAAATAGGCACGAAAAAGCCCTCAAAATCACATCAAACGCTACAATTATTGCAGCTATCACTAGGTTATAATTTTGAATAAATAGACTCTCTACGTTTACAGTACTAGTGACCTTTTGATTAATGGTGATGACGGGTCAGGGACCTTTTAATTTAGTGATGACAGGTTGATTTACATGTCGACTGCTCCAGGTTTGTCTACACCCAATCAGCGTTAAGCAGATGCTAAACACACTCTCTAATTAGTTAAATTTTTGGACATGGGCTCCCTCTAAAGTTCAGGCCTGAAGTGTGAACTTAGATATAATACTACTTGTTGCTACTGGATTGCTGCATGGACGGACTGGTATTACATTCAACATCAGGAACTCACTTATACCAATGGGACACTACGTTAATTTACTAATGGTTTGGATTATGGACACTAAGTGTACTTGGTACCATGTAAACGGGTAAGTTCTCGTCTTGCGAACAATTGTATACAATACCATACAGACTGTTTGAAAGTCACATGAACTCCATGTTTCGCGTCCATGATTATTTATTTGCTGCCGTGTAGACTATAATCAATCAGGTTATTTATCAGTAGTAGTGACTGTCGTCACGGCTATCTTGTAACAATATCATTATGAAATATACTATTTTATTAAATCAACGCTTTTTTATTATGTATAGAATGTGGATGAAAAGCTCGACTTCGTGATTAAATAGACAATTCATTTAACAAAAATGTGCATAGAACGCATCATGGTTAATTGAATTTCATTTTAATGAATTGGATGTTCTACAATTCATAAGAAAAAATTGCGAATGAAGACAAATATTTGTGTAGTCAAATTACATTTTTAATTAAATCCCATTCGACACTTCTTTTTAATAAGAGCGTTAGCACAGACTGTGGATGGAACTTCAAATACCCTTGGAATTAAATTGCATTTCGACACGGTTTACTTCATAAGAATAAATTGTGGATGGGATCCCCAAGTAGATAATTAAAGTGCACCGAAGCCTTTTTAGTAGTGAGAACAAGATGAGGATAGAATAGAAAGAAGCTATTTCTATTAAAAAGTGTACAAGAACAAATTAAGGATATCCAGTAATGAATCAAACTCCAACGGAATTTTATATATAAATCTACGCTTTTTACTTAATGAGCACAATATACGGATGGAACGTCAAAAAGTTAATTAAGTTGCATTTCAGTCTTCGACTAATCGACGGCTTTTTATGTTATGCTCACAAAATGTGGCTGAAACTTCCAGTAACAAATCAAATTATCACAGTCACTATGTCATGCATTGGCGCTTTGCTTTCACGTATCCCTTTATCACTGTTGTTATCATGCAGAACCTTTAGTTAATTATCCATCTCTTTTTGAACTTCATTTTTTGCGGCAACTTTTTAAAAAATTATTTTCGTTCTTTTTAGATGGTGAATATAACCATTTAAACATACACTTTTCACACCAGTGTGTGATTTAATGGCCTCTTGTTACAGGTATATAGATTTAGACAAATCTTTTGAATATTACAGAAAGAAAAAAAATTATGTTGTACAAACAGCAGACTGTGGTGTCGTCAACGTCCACAGCACAAACTGAAGAACTAAAACAACTATGTGTATCACTTGGCAGACGTCACTAAATGACCGTGGGCAAAAGATCGAATTGTTCAAAAAATTGTGGCCAGTTTCAATTTGTAAGTTTACTTGAATGAAATACTTAAGTGTTGGGAAATTGAAAGGTGTTGTGTTATGCTAATTGAGTTATTTACTTTCTGCAAATTACACTAGTCTTGAATATTCATAAATATGACATTTAAACGATGACACCCAGACAATGTGTAATGATATGTTGTCATCATATGCAATATATGTATGGAACGCCGTTTGTGATTGATTAAGCACTTAAAAGTGTCATATCATTCAGAGAAAAGTGTCAATCTAAGTACTCTTACACAACGTATAATTTGTTCTTACCTAGATAATCCTGACACGCTGTTTGTTACGATCCTAGAGGCATTATTTCCCTACAAGACCTTGAGTGTGATTGTCCAGTGGCGACATTTCCCGTAACATCACATCATGCAGGTATCTTTGTTATTTGTCATAATGATCCAAACATGTGGAGCACTGTGCTATATAATGAAATGTGTTACACACTATGCATGAAATAACGTGGCAGCAGCTTATGACTTGGAACAATTTTAATTTAAAACCCGCCCATTGATAACACATTCTATCGTGCTGTAAGTGTGATGGCGCCAGCACACGTCTGTTAGTGTAGCTGTAGGCAGGTGGTTACTACTTTTAATTACGCATTTTACATTAAGAAAATGATGAATTGGTGAAAAAGTTCTTTGACATGTAAGCGTTATTAATGATTGTATAGATTACATTAGTATGGTCATCAGGTTACATATATCAGAGATTTGATGCTACACTTCATACGTTTTTGACTATATTTTGACTATATTTTGTGTATGGATAACATATGGTGAAAGTGAGAAGTACAAATCTTATAGCTTAGTTACACTCTACTAATTTGATTCGTTCTTGATAGATAGGAGTACTTTACATGTACAGCATACGTAAGCGTGTATACATTTGAATCATTTCTTCACTTACATTCATTCATATTCTTATTTGGTTAGAATGACACACTTTATTCGATTCTATGGTTTAAGATCTTTCAGATAAAGCGCAACACAATCCTTCTCTTACAGGAGTGTAATTAACATTGCTACATGTGACGCTAACATATTTCATTAACTTTCGATTCGAAATAAACCTTGGTCAAACGCATTCCATAGCGTCAAAACCTAAAAATAGGCAAGCTTAAAATTCCCTTTATATGCAATGTCATCAACAACAGACAGAAAGTGTCAGTAATTTCAGCGAACTGATATAGCTTCACTTTGAATGATTTCATTTTCTGATAGACTGTAGTACTCTGTAGTAGTAGTTAATAAATATTGTCTGACCCTCTTTTTAAAGTCTGCAATTATAGATACATTCTATACATCCTATACGTAGTATATTCAAAAGTGCATTTGCTGTGTTTAATTCGATGAACATAAATTGCCGTAATAGCTATACAAGCCGTTTATGTCAAAGCAGATTCTAATTATTAAATCAGTCCTGCCATTCTCTAATATTGCCTTTAGTCTAGCTCTACGTAGACAGCTAAGCATTCTGATCTATACTAAATTTGGTGTTACGTTCTATACATGACAATATTTTAGCAATAAACTAGTGGTCTAATAACCAGACTATTTTTTGTGGTTGGTTAATATACAATTATGCAATCATATGTTCTGCTGCGCAGTATACTTCGGCGGAATCAGGAACAAATACTCACAGACAAGTTGAAAATGATGGCAACGAAAATGATGATGAAAATAGACAAACAGTAAATGGAAGAGCATTTCTTAATCTTTTTCAGTCGTGTTATTTTCAATCTTAAGAAAAGTCTTTTCTAATCAATGTTTTAATAGCGTACATAAATTGTTGTTGGCGTTCACCGCGAAGTATCATGAAAATAAAATTGTCTATCATCGATCAGAAATAGAAACTAGCAAGTCTCCATCGACTGAAGGAATCATTGCAACAAATAAAAGTAAATAAGAGAGAATCATCAAAATAAGTGATCTATTTGCAAAATGTTGTAGCAGGTTTAGCCTTGGTAACATTGCTGTATAAAGTACTTGGATGATAATGATAACTATGGTGAATACGAAGATGTACGTCATACGGTATTAGCAAGGGTTAAGTATACCTATTGTGCTGTTTGACTTAATTTGAAAGATGCCTTTGGAAAACGACTTGAAAAAAGATCTCACGCAATAGTCGTCTCAACAGTGCTTTAACACATGTCATTCAAGTGAAGCCTTGTGGATCAGTATTTGATTTCATAGTAAATCAGTTACTTATTAAAACATATGTACCTCTTTCTAACGGTTTCAAGACATTCAAATCAGTATAAACATTGTCTCTTGAGTCACATTACATGTTATGTTACATTACATTTTGTTAATGAAAGACGTAAATTCATAGGTGAATAATATTTTTTCTTAAGTTTAAGACACTAGGTCGATAAAAGGCTCGTTTTTAAAGGACCCATGTGACACAACGGCGTTCAACGTCACACAGGGATGTTGCTGTATGACGTATTTATTTTCATTTTACTTGAATGTAATTGTTCCTTGTCGTTTAGGTGGATTACGTTCGACAATAAATAGTCTCTCAGTCGATTGCAATTTCTTATTTGTTCAGATCGACACAACTTCACAAGTACGCAAGCTTAGGGGATTAATTAACAACGGTAATCAATAACAGCAAATACAAAACCTCCATGAAGCATACAAACGAAACAGTACTAGTTTCCAATGAGCGTAACGCCAAAGTACCATTGTCCATGATCATAGGCATACAACGGTTGACCCCTACCCCAGTACAAAGAATCTGATATGTATGAACTACCTTCATAATCTTATTGAAAAACACATCAAACACATCGATCTGCAACTTGTACATCACTCGACTACTGTTCCTGTTCAGTACAATGCAATGTTTCCTCAGTGTATTTTGACACTGGGAAATTATTTGATTAATTGATCGATTGATTGATTGATACACTGAACCAAAGCTAAGTGAATCAGCTGAGAATTTATTAAATTAAAATAGTATGTGACAGTCATTGATTATGCATAATGAGAGTAAATTTAATCTGTTGATGTGTACTTTTACAATTTTCATATTGATTCACATTCACAGGGTAAAAGAGCTATTACATAGTGTGAACGATATAAAGCTGACACCTACCTTCTTTTGTTAGCCCTTTTGAGGATTTTGCAATAGAATCTAAATATCGTAAAGACATGTTCGGTGAAAAAATGGTTGAACACCATGTCCTAAGTACCTTTATTCAACTGTCAGTTAATATATTTTGACACATAAGAAATATGACGTAAATCTTTCCTGATTTACTTCAAAAGGTGTTATTTTAACTATAGACCCGCAACCAAGGTGGAGGGTCTATGATTTAACAAACTACAAACAAAGAGGAAAACGAATTATATACGAGTTCATCAGAGACGGAATCTAGACGGACCAATTTAATAAATATATATAGGATAAATTTAATAAATGTATAAATGTATATAGGGTGTCCAGAATCACATTGGTCGAAATTAACATCATGTTCTTTTCAATGTGGGAGCATCAGAATGCAATGAAATATTTAATAAGTCTAGTAAAAAGCGATTAAGTCGGCAGCTGTAAAAAAAAAACCATACATGTATGTATGGTACGCTACAAGTGATGATAATGAAAATCGAAAATCGACGTTATTGTTGTTTATGGTACATCCATGTGACGTAACAATATCGGTTATTCTAAAAATATTCTCATTACACGACCGACCCATACGACATCAAAATAACAAATATTTGTATTTTCGCCCGTCCTTAATATTTTGCAGAACAGCGCCCTCTCTGGTAAAAATAAAAACAAGTGTCTGGACTGTCGACGTACAGTCATGGTGGCAGAGAAGACGACGATTGTTCACGAACAGAGCATTTTTGCCATGACGGAAGATTTATGGTTGCACTGCCGTGTTTTTTAAAAGTAAAATCTAGCTATATATGCAGTGGAATCATTTCAAGGGAACTGTGTGCATCAACAATTTGAAATAGTCGCCAATGTTGGAGGATCCAATCACTCGATATCATTGCATTTAGTATTGAATGTTTTCATTTGTATGAAGGTAGCTTGCATACTCATTACACACTTCATATGCCATCGATATCTTTAGATCTACTAGATGTGCCTAGATTAAACCTTCGTTATAGCGAATGTTGATGAGTTCATATCTATCAATTTGTAGTTATTTGCGTGTTTTTTGCCGTACCTGTGTCGAGTAATGGAAGTTGACATTGAAAATTGTATTGGTGATTACTGGTCTTAGAGGTTGAATTAAGGAAATAATATCACACCATGATGCTCGTGAAAGTGAGACCGCAGAAATAACCGCAAACACTCATGATCATGCAAATATCTCGAGTACGCCACTCAGGTCCTCCAGCAAATCTGGAACAGAATATCGTCTGATCTGGCTCGAGGAAAATCTGACATAATATTGCTACATGACTTTGTCGGACCCGACAAAGTAAGTACAGGTTTTACGTTTTAACCGTATTAAGGATACGAGTAGCGGTTATTTTTTCATAAATGTCAGAGAAGGGAAGACTTTGTTACACTTCGCCTGGTTAACAATAAGCTACTATAAATACTATCTCAAGTGAAGAAATTGTAGTAATCTTTGGCAAGATGCTAATAGCGCTAATCGATGAAGTTTAGCGATGTTAATAAGAGTTTTTGGTCTAGCCAGATAATCTTCTATTTCCAGGAAAACTTGCTTCCATTGTTATGTGTTCCATGTAGTCAATGCTACAATCCAAATAATTAAAACAAGAAGATAATTCGTGCTTATATTTTATTTTCATAGATATAAAGATCAAAACCTTTTCGTTACTCAATATAATTCAAGCTAAGCTATATTTATTGCTGTGTGTCATGTCAAATTTTAAGTAATATTCCCGTTGGCAAATAGATGTACGTGTTCTTTTGGGGTTTGCTGGGGGGTATTACTGCACAATACTAAATATCAGGAAGTTGTTATCCCCTGATTCGTGCAGTCGAGCTGATCTTCTTAGTTAAGAAGCTATATGTAGCAGAAGTCTTCTTCCCCTTTAATAGATGGTCGACACACGTTGTTCTTCTCTGAACAGTTACTGTTATTGTCTAGCCTAGCTAACCAAGGAAAACAGAAGAGAGCCAATGCGAAACGGCTACCTTGTTTCAAGTAACCAATTAATCGAGTCTGACATACACACAAACACACAGTTATTAAAAACAAGGGAAAATAACAGAAATGGAATGTTTTCTTAGGTTGATTTCCAACAGCCGTTGTATTGTGCAATTAAAGATGGGCTACGTTACCAGTAATAAAGGTTCGAAGACGTTAAAGATAAGACAGTTGGCGAACTAATTAATTAAGAGCGGCCAATAAATCTAATCGTAGTAGTTTTTTGCTATGCAACAGTACATTTCAAAATGATTTTTATTACTTTAACTTTAAAGTATTAATAAAAAAGTTCTACTGTCATATTCTTCAACTGCGTTATATCACAGTGTTCTTTCAAATTATACTTCAAACTCACAGTCGATGCTGGTGGCTTCTTGATTCAGTCAAGGCCAACGGAACTAAAACCCATGTTTGTCACGTACGACTTAACCCTCTAGAATGCTATATCAGTTTTCTGAATTGTTGGTATTTGTCTTTGAGGTCAATTTTTTTACCAAATCTTACAAATGAAACATTAGACTAATGAAGGCTCTTCGATTATGACGTCATTAAAATGTGCTTACCGGAGGCAATATGCAGAATGACGTCTTTTTTCATGATCATATAGCGATAACAATATTTAAGAAGTGTGCTCCAATAAGTTGTTGTGGTTGGATTCCACTGATTTTGTGAGTAAACCAAGACCTACTTTAAATTGATAATGTAAATTTCAACTTATGGATCATCGTGAAAAATCTTAAGGTTTTATATAAATATACAAATACACTTTCTGATATACTTCCCTTATAAATACATTGAAGATGAGCTCTGGACATATTGATTCTCAAACTGACTTTTTTTTTATTGTAGAATCAGACATCATCCTGCCTAATTGATTCTCTGAATCTACATCATATCATGTCCGTTGTACAATGGAATTCTTAATTTCACGGTCCCTCTTGTCTATTTGTCATTGAACACTCAATTTAAAAACATACAGCTATTGTATGTAAAGTCACCATTTTAAACAATTCGCATTTGTGTTCCATTGAAGAAAATTGATCACGCCTCGGCTTTCCAGGTAAAGATATAAACAGACGTCGTTTTATATGCATTTGTCGAATACACCCAACGTGTACCCAACGTGGCGCCGCTAAACTGATTCTATCTATTATGGAGATATCGATGTAAGTCACGGCAATCTATGTATGGTTTATAGTCGAAACGCTATTTACAGCTACTGTTAAAAGGTCGGTTGATTACTACAGCAATGTCAATTGGTTGGGCAGTGCCAGAGTGATAAAACGTAAATTTATTTGCATTGTATCGAATGAACGAAAGACGTACATGAATATAATTTGTAGGCCATAAAGTAAGTCTAGACAAATGACGAATTTGATGGGCATGACTGACATTTAGAACTAAATACTAAATAAGGATCATTTTCACAGTTCGAATGTACTAGTCAAAGGTATTAAATACTTAACGACTGTGTGTCGTTAAACCGTCATTGTGTGATATGTCTAGATACTAGAACATTACATAAGGGTAACCAAATTTCTTTTAATGTTTCTCATTACTTTTTCACGCCAACTATGGGTCGGTCAATTTTAAAAAAGTAAAAAAAAAAAAAAAAACCCATCTTCGTCATGATTCTCTGCCTCTCCTTTTCCCCCTCTCTATCTTCTTTTTACTTGATTCCTGGTATGAAGCCAGCTTCTCGACACATTTCTTGCCCCCTTGAATAACTTCCGTCATGAAACAAATACTCTGTTCGTGAATAATTGTCGTCGTTGTCGCCGCCGCCGCCGCCGCCGCCACCATGACCCCAAGTAGTGTTCTGAAATGGTTCTTATTTTTCTTCCCGTTTCAGGATCAATTTCATAAATGAAGGTGAAGATACTGGAAATATTACGTGATTAAACAAATAGGGATACATAATCATAGTAATACTTTATTGACACTGATGATGTTTATATTGTCTTTCAAAACACGTGTATGACAGAATTCACAACAGTAAAATCCTACCAATAATGTGAGGGACATCTCTCGTCAGTAGGAGCTGCGTGTAAACATGTACACAAACATGACAATTCTAATGGCAATGTGATGTATTATTAAGGTATCGTCTATTGTATATTAGGACACTATTAAAGGGATAATGGCATGTCTAATCGGAAATTTTTCTAGGGCACTTTTAGGAGTATCAATGAACATTTTAATGATTAGGTATTACCTTATACATTATTACATATGTGGCACCAGAGATATTAATTGCATCAGTCAGCACGCATACCAACTGGTATTCGCACGGCAGTGCAATACCGATAACGTAACATCTTTATGCAAATGACCACGCAACTAGTCTGTGAACACGAAATAATGTGTAAGCATTATAGCATTGCTTTTGCCAATTTTCTGTTTTGGATGAAGATGAACATAATTTTTTATGTAATAATAAAAGAACCCCAAGACGTGTGAGTACCAGCATCGGTACAAGCACTCTGGGTATTTGAACTCGTGCTTGCGGCGTTTCTGCTACACTTTCACTCGCTACGCTCTTGAGAGTATGACCCTTGAGAACACCGCAAGCAAGAGTTCAAATGCAAAGAACACACCACACGTGCATTCAAGCGTTATCAGTCAATGCGTTCTGTCTTTTTATCAGACACATTGTGACATTATATCGACAGTTTTCTAAT
Source organism: Glandiceps talaboti (assembly GCF_964340395.1). Lineage (NCBI taxonomy): Eukaryota > Metazoa > Hemichordata > Enteropneusta > Spengelidae > Glandiceps > Glandiceps talaboti. The sequence goes on along the minus strand of NC_135558.1, from coordinate 5,150,586 downwards.
TTAAAAAAAACCCACATTGTTTCAGGAACAGGTTACTTTTACAAATCTGCAAACATTTGATTAATATTTCACTTGTACGTCACATATTAACTTTAATATAGTGTTGAGAATTATACAAGATCATTATACTTTCTCCTTTTGGAAGAGTTTGGATTGTACTATACAGACGGCCCTATCTGAATCCATCCATGCATGCATGCAAATATATAAGTTTAATGAATCATGTAGACTGTCTAGTTTGTTGTGATGTGATGTGATGACTTACTGTGACCAATGTGAATTCAACTACAACTGTAATAGAAATATTGTCTGTGAGATTAACTAAGTCGACGATAATGATGTACACTTATATCGTCATATCATCTGGCTCATAGCGACATGTTTGGTATACCTGAGACCAGACAATTATATTTTATTCCCCAATATTTTTCTTCGTTAAAATTTAGAACGTTGTGATTCATATTTCGAGTTATCCAGAACCAGTGACATAGACACGGGTTCTTTTGACAATAATTTGACTCGTGCATGATATAAAACAAATTGTTTCATAATGGTCTAATGTACAGTAGTAGGGTCTTTAATAAAATGTATAGAATAACGACGAACTAGGAAAGTTAATTATGTTTTTATGTGTGTATGTGTCCTTAGTTCGTTCAACGTTAGAATATGCATGTATTGTTTGGCAAGGAAGCTTTGAAGTAAGAACAAAACGGAAAGAATTCAGTCCAGTTGTTAACTATGTCAATTTTTTGCAAAATAGCCATAGTCTCTAGTGTGTCTCGTCGTTGTAATTTTAAAAAAATGAAATGTTACTGCTCTCTTTAGTTGTCAACAGTGTCTTTGGTGTCTTTGTCCTTCACGTAATTTGACCATTAGGTCACAACGTTTAGAAATAAACCGTTGTTATGTTATTATTTTATTGCTAAAGGTTTAAACATTCACGATAGAGGTAAAGAATTGTACGTCTTAAAATATAATTCCTGCATTTAGCACATTGTATTACTGCGGGAAAACTATTTTGAAATTCCAATGGGAAATTATATTTACATAGGAATTAAGTATTCTGGAAGGTGCGTTTAGGGACAAAATATATACTCAAATATACATTCTAAGCCTTATTTTAACATTCTACGAACGTAAGGACATACTAAACAAGCCTACTTATACATTTGTGAAACCTCACCACTTATTACACAATCAATAGTCGGTAATCACAAATGTCAAACACATGAGTTTGTACATCATTTAGCGTTTAATGGAACATTTACCATGCATTATGTCAGTGTGGGGAATAACAAGACCTGAAGTAACAGTCTAGGGGAAATTATAATGGATTAGTTGTTCTCAAAAGGGTAAATTGTGATCATTTACAAGATATGCACTCAGATAGATTCCATCCGTTGACCACAGATGCTTCTGATCAGAATGTGGTTTTATCAGTTCGTGGATAATTAAAACTTTCTTTGAAGATGATGAAAGTCTTCTCCTTATCACACTATCAAATTTACATACAAATACAAAATAACAGCGGGTACCTCTAGATCTGATGTAGGTTCAGGCCATGTTCTTATCAGTTTCTTTCTACGTCTGTGTGAAAGTTAGTCATATTTCCTATACTAACTTTAACAACTATAAACAAACGGACAAAAGTATGAAAACATGCTACCATATTCCACGACAATTTCATAAGCAATGCGGCGGTCGTGAAAGAGGGGAGTGGGTGGACAAGTATGGCAAGCCGTTAACGCGTTCAGGCCAAAACTATTATATAATTCTATTTTTGCTGTAGTATTTTATAATTTTCGTAGTTACAAACTAATTTTAACTGTTTATGCGTAGTTTTTCGGTGAAGTCCACACTTTTATTCCATGTTATCATTATTTAATTCAAACAAGTTTTCATTTATTTGAGATTATTGTTTTATTTTTCGTCAAACCATAATGTTTTTAAGGATTATATATTATTGAAAGTCAAAATATATTTTTGGTTAAAGTTTTTTTATTTTTAACTTTTTTTTCAACTTTTTTTTTTTACTTTTCTTTCAACTTTTTTGTACATCGTTGTGCATTTCTGGACAACTCGATTTTCCACACAGGGGTGTAGTGTGACTCAAATGATTGACTTCCGGTAGGCCAAACACATTGGTCGCTGTACACTCATGTGGACATTTGATTTGAATACATACGAATACATACACTGATGCTCCCACTGGCAGATGATAGACTATTCTCTGTCATAAGTGTTCTCCGTCTATCCACACTTCACCTAAAAGTGATAAATGTTCAGTCTACGATTATTCTTATTCTGCGCCAGTAAACAGAGGGGAAATGGTGCAAGTCAGGACCTGGTAAATTTCTCCGGGGGGGGGGGGGGGTTCGATGGATTTTTACATCGGACCAGCAAAAAGACTGAACCTGGGGCATCTGACCCCTTCCTTTGAAAACAGGATGATCCCTATCATTGATTTTGAATTAACTCTCTTATCGGGAGTGGGGGGGGGGGGGGTGGAGGTGGCTAGGTGTATATTGAGACTTATACCTACCAAAAAAAGTTGAAAAAAGGTTTCAAAAATAAAAAACTTTAACAAAAAATATATTTTGACTTTCAATTATATATAATCCTTAAAACACATTCTGGTTTGATGATAAATAAAACAATAATAGCAGTCTTCAATTCTATATTGTGTTTGAGATCTAGAATTGAGAACAAATGACCTCATTGGTAAAGACATTGTAACTTAATAAAACTTTCACCCACCCTGTTTTAAAAGTTAGCTATTGGGTGCTTGTACCGTATCGATGCAAGTCAATCAGGGCATTTATCCAAGACACATGATAAACATACACTACATCGATATACTATACCATCATGTTCATTTACAAAAAAAAACATCTTTGAAAGTTTGTGGGCTTACTTAATGCGATGTACATGTCAGCTGTATGAAACTGTCTGAATTGTAACCGTATATTTCAGTTTGCAACCTTAGATCTATTCCTGACTAAGGCAATCTCACTCTCGTACTATGCCCCAATTGTATGTTGTAATTTACCCGAATGAAAATACCACAATTTAGACAGGAAATGAATTTGACCATTGACCTTTGTTTATGACAAGAAGAGTAGGGATGGTCTAATAGGATTATTTAGTGCTCAGATGATTACTACCGTAAAACAGGCTTGTATAAATGGAGTAAATGTAGATCTGATACAAACAACTAGTCGCAATAAATCACTAACCCATATCACATAAGGAATTCTATAGACGTAAACGCAGGGACGAGCTGAAGTTAGATGAATAGATAGATGACTGAAATGATGTCTGTACTTGACATAATCATGATGAACTTAGTCTCGTCAGCCTTATCCATAAAACTAATAGTTGATACCGTTTGAAAGAAACCCTGTCTTCGTTGACTGTACTACCTAGAGCAATTGAACACAAAATGAACCGCAGACTCCACTTCATTGGAGTTACACACACACACACACACACACACACACACACACACACACACACACACACACACACACACACACAGAGAGAGCATATTCTGTCTTCTACTGGTATATCTATATATCTACCCATTTCGATCATTAACTTATGACAGGAGCATCTAAACTTTGTGTAAAAATGTCTGAGTTGAAAACTTTTCAAAATGACAAGATATGGTTTTATATAAATGTTGGGTTTAAATGTTCTATACGTCCTAAGCTTATTGCGTTGCATTATATTTCTACGGTTATCATCAGAAACTTGTGTTCTCCATTTACAAAAATATTCACCTTTCAGAGATTGTGCTTTTCACTTATGCATTTTCCAATGCAAATACTAGTACTTCAAATATTACTCCACAATGTTCACTGGTTACAGGCATTGAACACCACCCCTTGATAGACCTAGCCCATTTTGATTGTAGATAGCGCCCTCCGCGTGGAGAATGCACATAGTATATAGAACGCGCATGCGTAGTCATTGCACCGCAATGCATCCTTGGGTAAAACCACCAAAAAGCATCAAATAGAACTATCAAATAGTAAAATAGTATATAGGACGCGCATGCGTACTAGTCATTGAGCCGCTGCGCGAGCTATTAAAAAGTTATCGTCTTTAAATTTGTGACCTCTTACTCGCAGTCCGTGAACATTCCATGAACAGAACATATACAATTTGTGTTTCTATTCGCTCTAGTATGTCCTATTCACCATGAATTGACTCGTTTATTTCTTATTTAAATGTCGCAGTGGCTCAAACCGGGATTCCGTCAAAGAATAGTTTATCAGCCACTAATACTGAACGTTTCTTTTCTTCTCTGAACAGTTTCATCACCGGGATTAGTTTACATCTCTTCTCTAGTGTAGGTTGACTGAAATTTTCTCTAATGGACAAAGGTTTTCCCTCTAATTTACTACCTGTACATCTAGAACCGCTTCGTGTCTTTAGAAAATGGGCTATTAGGCCACGTAGTTTCCCTTTCGTTGTTGCTCTGGTACGATGGACCAATTGGAACTTTATCGTCTGTGTATCAATTTCCAACTCACGTCAGATGACGTTTCGTAGAATTTGTTAAGTATCCTCTTGTTCTTCCTCCTGTATTCCAAAGAAACGCAAGTTTTCACGCCGTATGTAGTCGTCAAGTTCTGTATTATGTAAGCGTATCTTCATTAGCTCGTCTAGTCTCGTTAAATGTATCGGTAAACACTGCTTCAAATCTTTGAAGTACAAAGGTGTTGTTATGGTAACGACTACGCACATTAACACGTTTAAGTCATCATGAAAACTGTTAATTCAATATTAAAATATAAAAACTGAGATACATTTCCCGGCATCATTACATTATCTAGTATTGATCTACACGATTTGGGCATGTAGCAAGAGTATTTTCTTCAAATATTTTCATTTCCTGTTAACAAAATATCTTAGTATCAACACGAGCTATATACGTATGAAGATACGTGTATTGGGATACTTTACTCTTAGCCTGTGGAATCTGATTTGCCCTCCAGAGACAACTACTCATGTGGATGGTAGGATATTTTTGCTTGGAAACATGGTTTGGCTTTTAATCATTGTATCGAACCGAATGATCTCGTCCCGAGGGTTACAATATCTATAACCTTTACTATTGATACTGACAGGGGGAGCAATTATAACAAATACGAGCGTTCAATTGATCGAAGTCGAAATTAGCCTCATTTCGTAAATCACTCAAAAATGGTTTCCCTACTCAGGAATTGATAACTAATTCACTATTCTAATGACCTTGCCAATTTGCAACCATTGAGAGTCGTGTGTTTGCGTCCGTAGGTCAAGACTATTGCTGTTGCAGCAATACTAACATATAGACACAAATTTGACACCAAACGTAAGAACACACAATTTCCCGTGTGCTCTCATTGACGTAATGGAGATCCATTTGTCACTACCTGTTTGCTGCTGTTGTTGTTGTTGTTGTTGTTGTTGTTGATTTTTATGCCCTTTAACTTACACCTGATGCCATCGGCGTCAGCCTATTAGGAACGAACAACGAAGATGATACGCTCATTTTCATTACGGGTCTGTAAAATCAAAGCCTGCTTTCTGTACTGATTACCCTTCACATGTACACCGATGTTTCGGGCCTAAAGGTCAATTTTACTCTGGATTGGGCTGTCATATGGAAATTGTAACTGATGAGTCATTCACTTCTCTCGATCATATTTTCATGTATTGGCTTAGATCATATAACACATTCAAACTGCTCCTCATAGAACCTGTAGATCTTTGCATTGTTGTTCTAAGCACCTATAACTTTGATTCACTGGCGATGTCGATCTGACACTTGTATATCACCTGTAGGTCCTTCCAAATCGTACTTACAATTCTTCGCATAGATGACATTTTTGACTCGCGCGTTTATATAAAGTTTCCTTGGAATGAGGCAAATAAATTGCTAGATTAATACAAATATACTTTGTCTGAATCGTTTAGATGGGGTCTAAACATGCGACATGGATACTGCCCTTCCGTAAGGGTATCGTCTTGCATGGATTCAAAGAATACTAACACTTGAGAATAACAGTCAATGCAAATATTTACGTTCTTATATAGTAGAAAGATGAGTTCGCACTACAAATATAGATCAGTACAACTACAGTGCTATGGTACGATAAACTTTTTTCAACACACTGGACCTGAGTATGGCATAACTTGAGTTTGAATAAAAGAGGACTTTTACTGTAACTGTAAACCTAACTGTATACCTAGATATTTTTGTCACTAGTAAATGTTGTGACTCTACAATCTTCAGCTATTTTTCAAAGACTAATGTTTACAAACTACCAGATAGACTGGTACATATTGCGTTCATTTACAAGAAAGCATTTTAGTCAATACTTATTTTTGCATTTATTTTGGTTTCCAGCTAAATAAGCGGAATTAAATCTTTTTGTGAAAATTTCCAGGTTAATAGTTTTACCGCCTTGGAAAGAAGACTTTTGATATTAATGGCGACTAAATAATAACAATTATGACCAATCCTAGGCTAATGGTACTGGATTTTATTATGAAGGTTGGCCTGAAAGAACTTATTCTCCAAAAATGTTTTGAGGAGTATTGTACTCATCCCGTTTTGTGCAGTAATGCGTTTAGCCAAGTAAACAAAGACCAAGTCGTTTTGGTTCGCGGACTTTTCGCGACAGCTGTTTCAGTTAGTCGACTAAAGTTCTTTAACAATGTTGTGTACACGTCTTTGTATTATCGTTTTCCCACTCTGTGCTCAAATTTTGTTCCAATTTAATGGTATCTGTTGAATATTTCTAACTTTAAAGTCTGTGCATGATATAACCATTATACCCAATCGACTTAAGAGATGTAAACCTGTATTAACGACTCAACCCATATGTTTGAACCCCAGAATTTAACTTGTCTCTTTTATCGATTTTACAGTTATTCTAGTACGACTATCCTAGCGTGCAATGACGTAGTCTGTTAGGCGTACATTCATCATAATTACTATGAATTACGGCATACTAATTTATGGTCTGATTGTACTTTTGCTTGGATGACGGCAACCGCAATGAGGCAATTGACCGACAATCAGTATGCCTGCTGGCTTTTACAATTATATTCCTTCCCTAGAAATAGTATGTATTGTTGTAAACCGTACATTTCTAATCAAATATTTCGAGGAGGCTGAGTTCCCATTCATATGTGGGTGTCCAGTTCTGTCAAAGAAATCAAGTTCTGTCATACTTTAATGGATTGTATGCTCCCCAGGGAGTTAAGTAAGTATAAAGTGCTGTTGTGCCGCTATAAAGATCCGAGCCAGGGGTAATAATTGTGAAGCGCTTTGAGCACAAAGTGGGAAAGAGCTATATAAAAACCAACATTATGATATTTTATTTAAATGCTGAAGATATCAGCTATTGTCATGCAAAATATGGCTCTTGTATTGGAATGGTATGAATATTACGCTGTACTCGTATGTTGCTGTTAACATTACCAAAATGCTATTTGGCAGTCGTTTCTGCCGATAGCAGTATCAGAGTTTTATCGAACGTTTTTCTTTTTTTCAATTTAAAAAATATATATACAAAGTCAGTTGACTCACACAGGTACAAGTTAAAAAGTTTGGGTTGAAATCTAGCACAAAATGTATTATTGGCAACCATAACAACCTTCAATTTTCTGACAAAAAAGTGATGGAATTCTGACGACACTTTCATACTCATTGAACAGATTTCGGAAAACCGAATATCAGAAAGAACTTGAGTACAGACATTTCAGTCTCGTGAAGCATTTGACCGAATGTTAGCATGTAATAATGTTATACTGTACTAGACACAGCCAATACAAGAATTTATAAACCAATTGAAAACTATTAACGACTGACACAACAAAATCAACAGTATTAGAATAAATACATTTCGTTAACTACAAATGTTTTTTGTGATATTTTTCATTTTCACTTTCCTAGTTGTTGTAATCAATAGGGGAATGGATAGAGTGCCGTTTAAAAGATACAACACTGTAATAACTGGGGGCATAATGCCATCCTTCCATAATCATTGAATTGACGCTATTTGGGAATGTTTGATTCGTAGGCAAACATGCCTGAATACAATTGAGTTACAGTCAGTAAAGAAAATCTCCTATTACAAGGATTCTATTTGATATTTTCTTGACAGATCATTTTTCTTTCCATACATGTTAATGTATTTCTAAAGAGCTATTTTCTTTCCCTTACTTAAATATAATTAGTGTTGGTATAGTCAGTTGTCTTAAATTTCATACTTGTTTTTCCGTCAGCAGTATCTTGCAATTATTATAAACTGAACAATTTCCTCAAACCGTGACCCATTCAAAAGCTAGAATTGAATATTTTTGTAACAGTTGCAATTTAGTGTTTCCGATGATTGTTTGACAATAAATAGTGTATCAAAAATCTTAACATTGCAAATTGACTATGAAATTATTAAAAACACTTCTATGTCCGTGAAAACGTAACTGAAAATAATGATATATTTTGTGCCTCAAGTCATATCTTAAACGTATTCATTATTTAGGAGCGCAATTACCTGTGTAAATGCTAATGTCTTGCGGTCACGTCACGTCATGTCTGGTTAGCTGAAAGTGAGTTGTTTCAAATGTAATGCTGTATTGAAATTTCCCGGAGGATATGTATAGTCAGACTAAAGTAATTGGCCGTACCGTAATTTGATGATCTATCGTTGAAAGAAGTTGACAGAACACGTTTTCTAGTATCCACTATATTCACTTGATGATACTTTGTCTTCCTATGTCATTGGACAAGCACATATTTTAAATCTGTTCAGTTGATTACAAATAATGATTACTAACAAGTGTATAAATAAATTAAAACTGTGTACTGCACCAATTTGGAAATGCTTGTATAAATCCTCGCTTGCGTTGTTCCTGTTTTTCACCCGTTCGTTCTTTCTTTCTTTCGTTCGTTCGTTCGTTCGTTCGTTCGTTCGTTCGTTCGTTCGTTCGTTCGTTCGTTCGTGTGTGTGTGTGTGTGTGTGTGTGTGTGCGTGCGTGCGTGTGTGTTTGCTTGATGTATAATCGTCAATGTCTCTGTCATATTTTAGTGTTAAGTATTTTCCCTATTTCTTTTTTTCTGTCTTCTCCCCCTCCTTTTCTCTACCTGCTTCCAACTTATAGAATATTAAGACGTGGTCATTTTAGGAAGCCATATACTAATTAAATTTGGAAGCAGGACATGGCTTTATTATACCACCAACCTTGATGTGCATTGTTTCATTCATGCATGCTATATTGCTACATTGTCCGTGTGAAAGAACTTATGAAGCCATTTACGACTTGTACAGCGTACATAAATGCCACGCCTATCTGAAACTATATCTTTTAGTTCATAATAGCCCCATTAAGTTCACTCTTAGAAAATCAGACAGAAGAATATTAGGCCAATTTCCATCCTCTATTCATATCAAAGAGCATGATATAAAGAATGTGGAATTAAATTACAACAATATAAGTTGCAACAGACGTGGCAAATCCATAGTTCTTTTTGACTGTAATGATAGTACTTGAGAATTCATGTGCTGCACATTTCAACCAATTAACCTAAAACCTTCAAAAGATGATCTCTAGACTCAAATACGTTTCGGTTACACTCAGAGCTGAATTTTACTTGAAGATTAGTATAATCCTAAAGATTAATGGTCATTTAATTCCACACATATCAATTTATTTAATTACTAATAATGCATGGCCCAGTTAAATAACGTTCACACCTTTTGCTAATGTTTTCAAAATGGCTGCGACAATTTTTTCCTTCTATTTCCACACAGGGTGAATTGTAAACCGATGTTAGATTAAAAGCTTCAATTTCCAAGTTGTTGAATGATATATATTACTCGGTGAGTATCAGTCTGCTAAGACACTGCTCTATACCGCAGTGGCAGAGCGCAATAGTTTTGGTAGTACTGGAACTCTTTCTTGGTTGTAACTCGGAGTTTCACGCATTGTGCGATCATCAGACAACTGTTTTCTACTCTCATCAGCAAGACAGCCCAAGCATACACCAATAAAACAAAACGATGCAACCTGTGTTTAACCGAAAAACTAACCATTATTAAAGCAGACAAAAACTCCACACTAAACAAAAGAACTGAGTTGATATCCAAATGCCGACACGAGAATAAGTTTTATTTGTCTAACTTCAATAGAGCATCTATCACGTAAGCTAAACCCGTTAACTAACGGAACATCAAAGGCCAACATGTAACAACCCGCCAACACCTACTCGTCCGCACCTAATAACTCACACAATAACAACCAACACCTCCACACACACAACACCAACCCACCTACACAGACAATAGTGATGATATTTCTATTGTCTGCACTCTATATAAACAGCACACACAGAGAGTAGAAAACAGTTGTCTCATGATCGCACAATGCGTGAAACTCCGAGTTACAACCAAGAAAGAGTTCCAGTACTACCAACCCCCCCCCCTCTCTCTCTCTCTCTCTCTCTCTCTCTCTCTCTCTCTCTCTCTCTCTCTCTACATCTTTAAATGATGGAAAAGTTATGACCTCTTTAAAGGTTTGTTGAGCTTGTAAATCAATATATTCCAGTACTAAATCGGATTACAATCACATACTAAATGTATAAACGTAGGGATGGGGGAGACTTTGATTAACAACCCATCACTAAAAACTATCAAATTTAAGTTATGGCTGATGCAATTACTTGTTTATATACAAGGGAATTATAATGTATGCAAATATGCAAAGATACTGTTTAAAATGGCCATATGGATGAGGAGTTGGTATTTATTATGTTTATAAAACTATTTTATCATGACTTCCTATTGAAAAATACATACATACATACATACATACATACATACATACATACATACATACATACATACATTCTACAATTGTATTATGTTACTATTGGTCTTTGTAAATCGTTTGAGTGGTATTTTGTTATGCTAACCATCTCTCTTAGAGGTGTACAAACAAGGTTACTAAAACCTCATCGCGAAAACATTATTGAAGTAGACATGATTGAATATGTCTTCATGAAATTAAGTGCTGTCTTAAAAGACTACTTTGAATGTTATAAAATAGCTGACGTTTCGGGGTAACCCTTCTAACAGCTAAAGCCTCGCACTACTGACAGTGTAGGAAATCTATGATGTGTTTTAATTACTTGTTTCTATAGACGTATCCTTGAAACAAGTGCATTTTATCAGGTGTTTATATCCCGTTGCCCCAGCACTTTGCCCCCTGGCCCGTCTCCCCCCCCTCCCGGCCCGTTGCCCCCTGGTCATTTTGTCTCCAAGCCTTTTGCCCCAATAATATATCAACATATTCCACATCTTCAAGTTGGATTGAATATGAATGTACATGGGAGTGACTTATAGTCCATGACTTTATCTCGCATGAATACTAACTGTCACATTGGTTCGTTCAAAGGAATCTTTTATGATTCTTCGGGGTTATTGAATCTAGTACTGTAATCCTGTCGAACATCAAAGATTGTCTGTGAGGTGGTGAATATTAGAGCGAATTAGGTGTAATTACCGACAAAGCATTGTCATAATTTTTACCTCGAGCTCAGACAAGTTCCGTGACTGTTACCCCAAGGTAATACCTATGCCATGGCAGTTCGTATTGCTGCGAGAGCTTACTGTATTGCCGACATGTCTCCTTTCATACTGATAAAATGCTCTATTTTTATCAAACAACACCGATTAGATAGAACACTTCTTTCCTTTAAAAGAGCTTATCATGGTCAACGGCAATTCCTTTAGCCAAGGCGCAGACTGATTTTTGTTATGCTCTTAATTCGTGAACACACCACTTCCTTCATGTAATGACACCCAAAATTAGCAATACAGTCTTTTACACGATTTGCGGTAAAGTATCCAAGACATCGAACATGCAAACGCAAATTTCCTTGGAACAGAACAGAACAATGAGCCATTTCTACTTCGCAATAATTTGAATTATGCGATAACTATTGCCATTTACGGTTGTTACTGAGTAAAACTAAAATTACAGTTTCTAAAAGGACTTTCGATTCAGGTGAGAGGGGCAAAAGGCCGTGGGGCAAACGGCCGTGGGGTGAGATGGGGGGGGGGCAACGGGCCTGCTTCCGAATTTAATTAGTATTTGTGATATGACATCGACATTTTGGTTCCATAGATTAAATGCAAGTTCAGCTTTACAGAAAGTTCCCATTACATAAAAAATGGCATTCAATCTTTACATCATTTGAATAATATATCGATGGTCAGTGGCTTAACACTGGAATGACAGATAGCCAGCATATATATATATATATTTTAAAATAAGCCAGCATATATATATATATATATATATATATATATATAAAGCGATGATCAATCATACTATTGTGTCAATATGACATCACCTGTTTGCTTTTCTTGTTCTAGCATTATATTGGTATTATAATAAAGAGACATGTCCAGTCAAGCAAACCGAGCCAGGGGAATCAATCATGCAGCGTTTAATTTATACTTGAGTTTTATTCTGGCATGCCAAAATGTAGATCTCTTTAAAATGTTTTATTCGGCGCCCAACCACTGCGATCCTACTTACCGATATTGGCATCCCGACGTCCCTAGCTATCATAGACTAGACGACTACGGCTACGGTACGAAGGGATTGATCACAACCTTGCCAACCAGTCCATTCAGATAGATCACATATAATTTCGACACTATCTTATGCAATCAATTTTTCTAGGGTCTTCTTTTTGTATGAGTGTCTGTTACACATGCTGGTATGTGTTATCTCATGCATGTACCTTATGTAAATGTATCAAAGGTTGTAACCTTATATACGGCCATCATCTTATGAAGTCAGGATTGAATAAGCTATTTTGTCATAAGTGTCATATTATAAATTTACATACCCTATCAACAAGAAAGTATATGTAATATTTACAGTCATTTAGCATTTGTAACAGTTAACAGTGAAACACCTGTGTCTAATCATTTCACATAGGAAGGGATCCCATAAATAACATTGACAACATTGCAAATCTTGTAAGAGATCTATACAGGACTTGTTGTAGGTGGTAAAATGTAGTGATACATTGAATTTCTTCACATTTTTGCACCTTTCATATATAGATTCAAGTGACAGACACGCACAGGTCGTCTTGCAGGGTCAATCCTTGTACCATATGGGGTGTTGAGTAGCAATCGTATTTTGTACTGTAGGAATGTAGTCAGGAGTATGTCAGTATGTCGTCCCCCTCCCCGTGACAATTGCATCTCAAAACTTAAAACGTCTGAGGACACATTACACCTCCTCATACACTATTTCTAGTATATGCAAGAGAGGCTGTTCGACCTAAAAGTGATTGCACTATTTACCGAGCTTGTACTAACATGTCGTACAAAGGTACGAAATGGATATTTACGCAATTGTTTTAGATCTATATAATGTACAGCACCAAGTGTACTAACAGTAATTATATAATTATGACTGGCTAAAACAAATGTAATGAAATAAGATATATAAACAATCTAGAATCTGCTGAACGTATTTGTACATGAATCACAACAGAATATGAGGTAATATTTGTATGTTTGATGAAACTTACCCACCTAACTCAATTATATCAATATTGATAAATTCATCTAAACTTTTTCACATTTATTGAATTTAATTATCGGTACCTGCAATAGCATTTTACCTCACGTTAGAGGGTCAAAGGAGAACATGAAGGTCGACTTATTCTCACGCACGCCTACATTATTGCATGTGAAGCGCGTGGAGCGGAAGTTATGGTGTCGACCAAGAAATCGAATGTTCTTTATTTTATAATGATTAAAGATACTTACTGTGTTTGAAATAACATTAAGGATTATATTTGCGCGTGTTGGATTTCAATAGGGGATCATTCTTAAATGTATTGCAATTAGCAATCTATATAGTATTGACGTGACCTGGTTACAAGACTAGTGGTCGTAAGCGTTGTAGGTTCATTTTAAATATTGTCATTTGAAAGTCCGTAGTAAGACTACAAGACACTACAGCAACGACACTATAGCAATGTATCAGCATTACAGTAGGTGCAATTTTGGACGATGATTCGACAATTTATGTCGACTTACTTTGATTCAAAGTAGAAACAATGTGGTGAATAAATCAATTAAGCTATTACATCGTTATGGTAATACCCATTTACAATAATTAAAGATAACATTTACTGAGAGATTTCAAGAATTGTAGCTGCATATTGTACTATGACATTTATAGGTTGTATCTTACCTTATAGGGTAGATTAGTATGGTCTTGTCTGTGTCTCGGTCTGTGAAGCAATCATAGTTATAGCTTCATGGCAACACTTTGACCACACTATTGGCCGGCACTTGTTGTAATATTAGCACATGGGTCTAACTCTACCGACGCATATGCGTCGTATTCCATATATAGCACCCAGGCGTGCTTTGTTATTTCCACGTGACTCGTCAATTATCATGTCACAGCTATGCAATTTAGGTATGAGCCTTGTAGCCATCTCCCATATCGATAATATATTTGTGATTTATGGATTTGTATTAACGAACCACTGACATTTGGGGATCAACAGTGATATTTCAAGGAAATTTGTGGCAAACAAGTTAAGACGAAACAACATTTTCTTGTAACTTGGCGGATCCAGGGCATTTATATATTGGAATACCATGCTTTAAGAAACAGAATGGTGTTCATCATCATCATCATCATCGTCATCGTCGTCATCATCATCATCATCATCATCATCATCATCATCATCATCATCATCATCATCATCATCATCATCATCATCATCATCATGACCAACATTTATAAACACCAATACCACCGTAATGGTTAATAATAGTTTCAGTTATCGTCACAACAAAGAAAGAAAAGTCACAGCTCGTACACAAACAAGTTAAACTTTTATTTTCACTAATATAGTACATAAATTATTGAAATAGATATATATTTTAAAGTAAACTTTAACCCATTCATTTCAGCATATATATAAATCTGGCCGATTCAACGAGATGAGCAAAAGCGAAAACTATGTGTATATGTAATGGATATAAACCTAGTCACGTTAGTACCCAGTTGTATTTCTTACTAACATTATGCCTTCCTTTTGGTGATCAATATACAATTACATTCTCATCTCTTATTTCCACACGTACTCCCACATTCAAATCAGAATACATTGTTCTGTTGTCAGGGGTAACATGGCATTAATCCAGAAATAGGTTACGTTAATTTAAAACAGTGTTAAACACAACTTACAATACTAAACGTGTAATTCGCCATAAACATAAATATTTGAAATCCAAACACAATACAAGTACATCAAATACTGAAATAAAAATGAAAACAAAAAAATGTGCTTTGATAATGTGATAAGTGCTAAATGAGAAAAATATAAGTAACAGAACACAATAATTTGTATATCTCGAGTCCTTTTGGTCCCCATTTTGTCTATATTCATACCTGTTGGTTTTACCTGTTACAGTACTATTTTCTTGAGTGAAGCATGTCGCAAAGAGATCGCCATTTATTTTTTAATTATAAAATACTGCATCTACGAGACCAACCATCTAATATTTCCCTGTACATTTTACTGCCCGAGTTTACATATTAATAAAAGTTGGGAGATCAAGTCTAAGAAACAGTAGTTTAAACAAATTATTTAGTTAACAAACCTCAACTCAAAATGCAAACCTCAAAATGAAGATTTGCACATCTTTAAAAGACTTGTCGGTTACACGTAATGTGACCGACGAAGAGCGTAAAACATCACCACTCTTTGTATATAATGTTGCTATATATAGCAGATAATTCGGCGGCATTTATACAAAGACTTTAACCGTTATTCACAAAACGTGCACTGTTTGAAACTACAAAACATTTCTCGAACATTAACATTTAAATTATATAATAAACAATCAGCAATTTAAATAAGTAAATGACACTGGCAATTTGGAGAAAACAAAACATTCTTACAGTATTTTCAAAAGTGAACCGGAAAGATATTTAACTTAGAATCATATTTATAAATTTATTTAGGCTTTGGCATGCTTCTGATGCTCGTCTCTGCCTTTCTCCATTGGAAAACGGCGGTATCATAGTATCTATTCTCATAAAAGAGTGTGGAACATTCTGTATGTTTTGGGATGTCGAGACGAGCACCACTTTCTGTTAATCTGTCCAGTACATAGTCAACTTCGAAATCAAAATATATCAGGCGATGTATGGCGATGTACGCAACCATCCGAATAACAATAAGTTAAAAACATTTAATGAGTAATTCAAATTCAGACACTAGATTATTGCCCACTCTGAGTAAATATAGCTATAGAGCTGATAACATCTCAAGTCAAAACCATGGTAAACCATGTTCGCCCTTTCAAATTTGCCATCTGTACAACAGAAATGTATTTTTCAGTTTGTACTTTAAGCACGTCGTCTGATGGCCTTGAAAGGCAATACACATGTTACTATAAAATGTACAATACAATAATACAGTATAACAAGATTAAACTATGATTAAAGAGAATGAAATCTCAGAATGTGTTCATTTGTATACAATACCCGATGTAAACTAAGTGCTTCCCTTAAGAGACAGAGAACGTTTAATCGGATGTAAACTGAATGCCCAGCATAAGGACAAAACTTTTGACTTTGATTAGTGCCAACAAACATATAGGATGCGAAATTATACAACTGATCTTGAAATTGGTATATCCTTAATTGCTAAATCATGCAAAAGACTCATTAAATCTAAAAACTACATCTACAAGCTTATGAGACACATGCTCTTTGTTATCATTAATGCACTAAATTATGTGAAATTTGAAACATGCATTGAGATATTGCCCCATTACAAAAAATCGCTAATTATGCAAGTGACTCATTAAAATGAAATTATACATCAAAATTAATAGCTTTCTGCCACACCTGTGCTTTGTTACCATCAACGTATACACCAAATTATGTGACATTTGAAGCACGATGTTGCCTAATTACAATAGATAATGAATTATGACAATTAATTATTACAATTAAACGCTACAGCAACACGTTTTTGTAGGATACACGCGGTTTCATATCAATATATAACCAAATTACGTTAGGATTGATGAATGCATTCTTACGAAAAAAAATCATTAACTATGCAAATGAATCATTTAACATAAAAGCTACATCAACAAGCTTTGTATTGTGGTTTGTTATCATTAGTCTGTAACCGAGAATAATTAACATTCTGAAAATAGCGTATGAATATCCTAAAAGGGTCATGCCATTCACTATATTTAATAAATGATAAAAATCAAACCAAAGAGGATAGGGTGCCGGTGTTAGTACTCTCAATCAGAAATGTGTAATTTCGTCATGGCCTTTACAATTTCAATACATTAATGTTTTGATCTTACAACACGTTACAGTGAAGACGTGCAAATTATTTTGATTTGATGCAAACACAAGTGAAGTCAGTGTTACTCAAGTAACAAGTGGAGAGAGTTTAGAGAACTACATGCGAGTCAAAAGATAGCATTAGTCTAGACAACGGCAATGAAATAAGGCCTTGTGCATATTAGAGTGACACACTTCTATAGTTGACTAGTTCTCATATGTCATATTTTGTAAAATAAAATTAAATGATATGGTTTATATTTTGCAATAATAAAAGTATAATAGAGATAGGCATATTACATTTATTTTAATTATTATTATTATTATTATAATGTATGATATTCAGAAACAACGCTATTCATTTACAGATGTCAACAATTTATACACCATTTGAAAGTGTTTTGAATTGTAAGTGATTGATTGCACGTGAACAACATGCATATAATGAATACAACATTTAATAAAAGAAACATACGAAATGACATCAAAGTTCAGTTAGAGTACAGTGCCATAATTAGAGTACAGTGCCAAGATAATATTTAAGTCGAACGTATGAGGTAGCATCGTCTGAACAAGAATATCTATGTACTAATTCCAAGGTAACCTCAATCTTTGGTGTGATTCCAGCCCTATGTATTGACCTTATTAACTAATAATAATTATTGATAATTATGTCGACAGAAGACATTACATATGCCCCATATATACATATAAGACAAATTGTACATTTTATACGGCATTTAGATTGAGAGAAAACTTTCCATTTCATAAATTATGTTTATTCTTTACACGTTTTTCAATTGTACATATGCAATCATTATACTTTTTGTCTTGCTTTATTTGTTCGTATATGTATTTGGGGCCAATGGCCTCTGAATGCGAAATAAAATATTCATTCATTCATATAGACATAAATCTGTAGGTTATTTTCCTATTTTCAATGGTATGAGGTATTTATCTTTTCCATTCAAAAAGGCTAAACATAACTAGTCAATTCGTAGGTATTACGCTGTTTGAAAGATTGCTGCGTAGTGTATTGCCATTCTTTCCTTTTACTCTTTTGAAATTGCCCAGTAAGACGCTGTCGACAAAACGCTGTGCTCAGTTACATACGATTGTCGTGATCACAAATTTCGAAATAGCTCTGTAAAACCTTTATCGTTTGTAACCAAAGTAGTTCTTCTACTCGATTAGACGCGCAGAGGATCGCTAGAAACGTCACAAACAAAGACATTTATTGTAATGTAATGACGTCTTCCATATGCTGAATACCATATCGTTTGATCAACACAAAAGCAGGAATAAAATACACGGGCCATTACCTACAAAATATATGGATGGCATGTCTTCTCTATGTTTCCTGGAAAAATCATTGCGGGATTGAAGTAAAGCCCTTATACATATAAGGGTACCACACTCTTATCGTAGTACCTGAGGATCAAGATTTTTTACCGATTGTAATATAATAATTATTTAAGTTTGGAATCAGAATAACCATTTCATATGGATGATAGTGATAAGAGAGAGTTACATGTAGTGCGAGATAACGTTAATACTTGATATTCAGAAAAGTACTAGTGTATACATTTATAAAACATTTTAAATGTCAACAATTTATACATCATTTGAGAGTGTTTTGACTTTTATATGACTGATTATACGTGAACAACATGAAATGAATACCATATTTAATTATCGATTTTCCGGTTCCAAGATGCATTGCGCGAGAGGCCGGCTTTTATGTTGTTACAGTTAGTCTTGTTTTGTCTTTATTACGTTTGAAATAACTTTTTTATCAGGAAATGATGGACAGACATGTTGACCTCTTTCATTATAAGTGATTTTATATAACAAAGACTAAACGCCATCAATGATAGAGAGAGATTTTACAGGTGAACACAGGGTACGATCAGGTGACAACCACCACCCTAAGTAGCGCATGCAAAATCCTCGGCGCGTACGCAATACATAGCGTTGTATGGGGAGAGACGCGCAATGCATCTTGGAACCGGCAACAGGTCTATAACAGAAACATATCAGATAACGTCAATTATACCATGCACAAGCATAGTTATATTGTCTTTGAAAAAAAATGTATACCCTGGTAATTCTACATCAGCACACGCCTTGTCTACATCACTGGTTCTGCCGTGCTCGAAATATGAATCA
Organism: Glandiceps talaboti; assembly: GCF_964340395.1. NCBI lineage: Eukaryota > Metazoa > Hemichordata > Enteropneusta > Spengelidae > Glandiceps > Glandiceps talaboti. Next base: position 5,130,993 of record NC_135558.1, on the reverse strand, counting down.
AAACTTTCCAAATCATCTTTCCCCCTATTTTTCATATATTGTGCTTGGAACGATATAATTATATTATTCCGCAATATATGTTTAATTCAGCAGGGAAATACTCATGATCAAAGGGTTTTCTCACTACCAGTCGCTACACGCCCCTTAGGTAGTATTGGGAAATATCTAAGTATACGTCAGTATATATTGTACGTCAAAAAGATTAACCTTAAAGTCATTAAACAAAAGCATACCTTTATTTCCTAATCTCTAATACCGTATTGCTAAGAGAGTTCAAATTTTATGGTGTTAGGTTGTTCGTTACCATGATGTATGCACGTCATTAGTAAGGCAGATAGTGTTTCCGTTGTTCAATTATGTTGATAAATATGACTTATAACCGCGAACGAAAGATATCGTATTAATGCCAGAGAAATGGCTTACATTAAGAACTGCGAATCATTATATTTACTACTGTTGTCCTTGTAAGCTGTTTATTTTTAATGTCACTGCTACGACCACCAACATATACTTGGGATATAGACAAGGACGAAAAACAGTTATATGTTTTCTTTCAGGGCCTGAAGACACACAGCTTACAAGCGTAACCTATAAACTTACATTACGTGATATTTCCTATAAACAATCATAGTAGCTGTCAAAGATTAAGCTAAACGAAGTGTACCACTTTGAAAATGTCCAGGCATGCATTGATGTTTGATAGATTCTAATGATAGGATGATGTTAATAAAAAACAATCAGTACTAAGGCCTAATAAAAAAAATCGTTTGGTTCCGGTTACCCGACCCCACATAGTTTTTCACTGCCGATCCTAAACTTTTTTTTTTTTTTTTTTTTACATATTCGAACATAAATAATGAAATCGCGAAAATTCTGAAGTCTCGCCAGAAACAGTGGATGCGGAAACTGACATCAACTTAAAAAGACGCTATAAAATTGTTCTTCCAATCTGCAATGGCTGTACATCTGATGTGAAGCAACCAGTAACACAGGGACCATTTGGAAAACAACGGAAAAAACAACTACCTGAATTAGACACGCAAACATGAAAAACAATACGATAAAATAATACAATATCTACCTACCCTATCTAATATTCTAAAATTGAACTTAATCGGAACCACACAATTTTTTATCGGGCCTAAACTGTATAGCATTGCCGTGTAAGTAATATTATAATGTACATTGCTATTATGAACTCGGGTAAGTAATATTATAATATGCATTGCTATTATGAACTCGCCTTAGTATAATAGTACGTTATGTTTGCTTATATCAATATTATGGAAAATACCATCTTTAAAACTCTACACATCTATAACATCGCATAGTGTGTATTCGAACTTATTGATATTAAATGTAGCCTACTAAAGAAATTTAGTATAAATCCCTACAGACTTATTTAAACAATGATAAAGTTTTCCATATTTTTGATAGGCGCTTGTTTGTATGTATGTATGTATGTATGTATGTATGTATGTATGTATGTATGTATGTATGTATGTATGTATGTATGTATGTATGTATGTATGTATGTATGTGTGTGTGAGTGAGTGTGTGTGTGTGTGTATGTATGTATGTATGTATGTATGTATGTATGTATGTATGTATGTATGTATGTATGTACCTCTGTCTGTCCGCGCGCGTATTATTTGTTCGAAGCATTTATATACCACGTACTGCATGGTTGACGGGAAACGTGGGTATGAACAGGTTGTAATGATGTCTGACGGGTAGCTTTGCTAAGAGGTGAACGAAATCTGTTTGAAGCTTGCGACCAGTATCTCGGACTATTACGAGTGTTGCCTTTACGGCAGATCAGAGGGATTTGATAAACATACTTTCTGTAGTTGGCATTGAAGAGGATGTAGATGAGAGTATTAAACATACTGTTACTCATGGCGATGGCTTCCACAATATAAAAAAATGTGAAATGTTTTTTGATGTTATCACTTGTGATGAATTTTTCCACCCAGAAGAAATCTCGAAGAACACTGTAAGTGTAATAAGGGATCCAACATAGAGCAAACAACACCACTACGATAATTAGCATACGTATACTTTTCTTTTTCGACTGTTCAAGTGCAACCTCTTGGGTCGGGGTCAGCTGGCCCTCACTTCCGGGTATTTTTCGAAACCAGAGTTTGCGAGCAATCATTGCATATGTCAACGATATGATAATTAGAGGTGCGATAAACTCAGCCGAAAGAAGGAATATGGTGTTGATCTGCAGAGCTTTTGGATTCTTCCAGAGGATTTCACTACACTGCACAGAACTCCCATATGAAAGCCACGTATCTGAATGTATTGCCGATGGTAGGGCCACCGTTATCGCTACAACCCATACCGCCAGTATGATTACCAATGCTTTGCGTATCGCCATTCGGGGACGTAGTGGATTCATAATTATATAATATCTGTAGGAAACAAATAGAAGAGTCATCAGGTCCTACTATTCAAATGAAGGCTTGTTATATTTATACTAATCCCATCAGATATGTGGCTATGAGGACAATAGCAGACGTCTATTACTCCGAGGGCTGTTATATAGTAACCATTTGACCATCATCAGGAATCGCCGACTTGGGATCTGCAAGTTGCAGGTTAAAGTCTTGTTTTGTATAATTAGGGACCTGGTAGGGTATCAGTTTCCACATGAATGCTTTACCTCTATGCAGTTACAGGGGCAACAATAGATTTGGACGTTAAATAGGATAAGGGAGTTGATGTAACTTACAGGGCCATGCACTAATATGTGTCTATTCCAGGGGTAATGATTGTACATCGTTGTCGACGTTGAGATGAAGACATTCATTGTGGAAGGCACTTTAAATGTGTTATTGAAATGTTATGTGTTATTGTTATAATTAGTTCCTTTAGCTATCCGCCTCGGCAAATAGTTGCTACATAACAGCCCTTTTTTGTAATAGGACGTCTGCTACTGCTCGAATAAGGCCAGACGACAACACTCTCTGGCACATATTCTTTTCATAGTCAAAGTAAATAATCGACAGAACCCACGTACGTGCTACACTACACGAACAGTTCACTATGGGCCACTTGTTCATACCAAGTGACACGGTCTACGACGATCCCAAGTCTGTGTGAAAACGATGTGTTATCATTAAGAAGTATAGTTCATTAATACAAATTCGATGGTTTGAATGAGTATACATGTACATCACGATACTGGTGTTTATTGTTTGCCTCATTTCTAATCACAGGGCTTCGTTATATCATTTGGATAAAAATTGAAGGTAAATTTAGTTTAAATATATAGGATTTCATTCTCAGTTTTTCCATCAATGAAGGCCTAAAAATGAATTTGCAAAGAATTCTCCCTATTTGCTTTAAGTATATAAAGCATTGAAATGAAAAGAGAACACTGAAAGGGAATGTATAAATGCTATTCAGAACGCTATCAATCGTAAATGAATTATCTATTGACGGATAACATGTTTAATAGTACACAACTACAATATGTAAACTGAAAGACGTACCTGTCAATTGCAATAGCCAGTAGAGAGTTGGTGGAAACATACAGGGAGGTCACTTTGACCAAACTGACAATCACACATACAGCTTTTCCAAATGGCCAGGTTTGGTTTATGTAGTAGTAGAAATTAAAGGGACTACAGATCACCGCCACCAGAAAGTCAGAAAGGGCCAGATTGCCAATCAGTAGATTCGTAATGGTACGCATACGGCGAAAACGGTAGATGACGTAACAGAGCAATATGTTACCAATACCACAAACAAGCATAGAGAGTGTGTACACGATACCAATAACCGCCTTGGCTCCAAGACCGACTTCCGGAAATGCAATCTCTTGGATTGATCCATTCTGATAGTAATCTACATTTGTATATACAAAGTTGCCATAGTCATCGTAATAGTCGTTTTGGATTTCCGGCAAATCAAAGAGGGCCATGATGACTGTTTAACAATAAACCTCAGATTCTTTGCATGAAGTGAGAAACCGCTGCTTTGATTCACCTGTAGCAAATAGGAAATGAGCCTCACTGTTAATAACTTTTTGATAACGTAAGTGTGCAACCACTCGGGTTTGTGAGCAATGAAACACGCTAAAAGTAATTATAGTCACTTCAAAATGGTTCAACTCCTTTCTACCAACTTTGAAAATTTTCATTGTTTTTCATGCCTATATAATAGAGTAGGATCTGAAATATAAAGGTTCTGTGTTTCCGTCTGTGAATGTATTTGTCTTCGGTCATATTGACACACATATAATTAAGACGATTTATGTAAAATAAATAGATAAATAAATAAGATAAATAAAAAACTATTCCCCATTAAAAAAATCGGTTGGTGTGTCTTAAGATGAACGATTGTTAAAAACAGAACGTCTCTGTATTGAAGTTTCAAAAGCACTTAAACTTAGCGTTGAACATATAAAAAGCTGATGGACCCAAACAAATTTTATGTAAACGAACCAATGTCACAGTATCCATGGTATCTGTGAAGGAGAGTACCAGAACAAAATGGTGATATCTCGAATAATTTAAGGTTTATTTGTATGATATTTAGATGTTATTCCACAATATTCTTCTTCGTTCAGCCAAGGAATTTCGTGACGTAAGGGTTGTCATTACGAGTCGATAGACGAGTAGTGACAACCCTTAAGTCTTGAGTATTTCCGGCTGAATGAAGAACAATACTGGAAACTAACATAATTATACCAGTGCCAGTGATATAAAAGTGAAATCGGAGAAAGCAACGGTAATTTTGAACGTTTTGACTCGTATTTCGTGCTCAGCATAATCAGTGATGTAGACAGAGATATATGGAGCTATGTCGTACTGTGGCCGATAACGACAAACCGGTCTTCTAATTCAAGTGTCGGTCTTCTAGTTCAAAAAACCGGTCTTCTAATTCAAGTGTGTCGGTCTTCTAGTTCAAGTGTCGGTCTTCTAACTTAAGTGTCGCGTCCGTCTTCTCAGTTTTCTATACTATACTATACTATACTATACTATACTATACTATACTATACTATACTATACTATACTATACTATACTATACTATACTATACTATGCTATATACTATACTATACTATACTATATTATACTATACTATACTATGCTATAATATACTATACTATACTATACTATACTATACTATGCTATACTATACTATACTATACTATACTATACTATACTATACTATACTATACTATACTATACTATACTATGATATGATATACTATACTATACTATACTATACTATATACTATACTATACCATACTATACTATATACTGTACTTTATACTATACTATACTATACTATTCTATGCTATACTATACTATACTATACTATACTATACTATACTATACTATACTATACTATACTATACTATACAATACTATACTATACTATATACTATACTATACTATACTATGCTACATACTTTACTATACTATACTATGCTATATTATATACTATACTATACTATACTATAGTATACTATATACTACATTATATATTATATACTATATTATACAATATATACTATATACTATACTATGCTATACACTATATACTATACTATGCTATACACTATATATTATATACTATACTACACTATAGTACAGTATAGTATAGTATAGTATAGTATAGTATAGTATAGTATAGTATAGTATAGTATAGTATAGTATAGTATATAGTATACTATTCCCGTATTTGTTTGCCCAGAGTTTACTTGTGTTGTTCATCAAATAGAGATGCCAGGATTATGATAGTGGACCCAAGTTACTAGTATTTATTTATGTTTCATTATAGCCTCTTTTCGCCAGTTTCCCGGTGAAGAATTTCACTTTCTTTGAAATTCTTCTTCGTTACAACATGTTCGTATCTATCTGTTCGTTTGACCCTTAATGGACCCGAGTCTGGGTGGCATGATTGCCTGTGTAAATATTGGAATGAGTTTTGATATCCAATACTTTGTGTTATTGGTGTCGTTGACATTTTTGGATTGAAAAGATATGTTACTTCCGTATTTGAGCTTTCCAACGAAATTTTGAAAGTTGGATGTATTTGGTTTATTTTTTCACTCAAATTATTCAGTTCGACTTGGGTGCCACAAAATATCATGAAAACGTCATCCCTGAAACGTGTCCAGAGAGATAATTTATTCGTATAGATTTCAATAATGCGACTTTCCAGTTCATGGAATGCTGTGTCGACTATTTCGGGTGATGCCCAAGAGCCAATGCTACATACACATGTTTGTGTGTAGAATTCTCCATTAAATTTAAATGTGTTTTTCGTGAGAATCACATAATAGTTTTAGGAGATGGTTTTGGAATGCTACAGTCGATTGTTTGTGTAACTGGCGAGTCAGGTGCTTTGACAACTGACTGAATTGCGTCAGACTGCAACGTATTTGTGTACATATATACCACGTCTAAAGTGACTAGTATCAAATTTTCAGGAACTACAGTAGTTTCTGATGCCATGATGTGATGATACACGTTGTGCAAGTGTAAGACATGTCTCAAAAGCCGGACATCCTCACATGAGATCCCATTGGTCTAGTATAGTATAGTATAGTATAGTATAGTATAGTATAGTATAGTATAGTATAATATAATATAATATAGTAGAGCATAGCATAGTATAGTATAGTATAGTATAGTATAGTATAGTATAGTATAGTATAGTATAGTATAGTATAGTATAATATAGTATAGTATATAGTATAGTATCGTATAGTATAGTATTTAGTATAGTATATAGTATAGTATCGTATATAGTATAGTATCGTATGGTATATACTAGTAGTATAGTAAAGTAAAGTATAGTATAGTATAGTATAGTATAGTATAGTATAGTATAGTATAGTATAGTATAGTATAGTATAGTATAGAAAACTGAGAAGACGGACGCGACACTTGAACTAGAAGACCGACACTTGAACTAGAAGACCGACACTTGAGTTAGAAGACCGACACTTGAATTAGAAGACCGACACTTGAACTAGAAGACCGACACTTGAATTAGAAGACCGACACTTGAACTAGAAGACTGACACTTGAATTAGAAGACAGGTTTTTTGAACTAGAAGACCGACACTTGAATTAGAAGACCGGTTTTTTGAACTAGAAGACCGACACTTGAATTAGAAGACCGGTTTGTCGTTATCGGCCGCGGTAATGTCGTGACATAGACGCGTGTTGTCGTGATGTACACCGGAGTATATATTCCATATTTTTGTTCTATTTGGCTCGTGTATCGTATAATACCCATTATGTCCACTGTTTCATATTGTGATTCTTAAGCGATAATTCTACTACCAATACGATTGTCACATAGTGGTGACATGTTACGAAAAAGTGTATTGGCTTTGTTTTGACCTAGGGTTAAACGGGCGTACTTCGTATTCAAATTAGTGAGAGTTCGAGTTACATCTGATATATACATTGTGTGTGTGTGGGGGGGGGGGAGAGGATGGGGTGAATGGATGTGTGTTCTTTCCTATTTCAACATTGCTTGTGGTCCCGCCCCTATCTTGTACTTCGCAAAAATAGGAATCATAGACCTCACAAGATGTCCACGTGATACATTATTTTCAGTCCTTATTTTTCCGGTGCGGCATATAAACAGAAAACATGTTATTTTCAGTTGCTGTATATAGGAATAATGTTGATTGTGAAATCAAAACCCCGGAAAGAAATCCTATATTTAAGAAAAATACGCGCATTCACCCAAAACAGTTGATGCTTTCATTGTGAAAGTATGTAATTTTGTTGCTATCGAAGGCAAATTGTTGGGATTAATCTAATTGGATATCTGTTGTGTAACACAGTTAATTATGCGCATTTCAAAACATCCGTTTGGTAAATCCAGAAATACAAGACACAAAATACGCGCATTCACCCAAAAAAGTTGATGCTTTCATTGTGGAAGTATATAATTTTGTTGCTATCGAAGGCAAATTGTTGGGATTAATCTAATTGGATATCTGTTGATCATTTTTCTGTTGTGTAACACAGTTAATTATGCGCATTTCAAACCATCCGTTTGGTAAATCCAGAAATACAAGACACTACATAACACAAGGCACGACTTCAACATCATTTGTTTAAGAGGAAACAATTAACGCTGTTTTTAAAAAAACAACAAAAAACATCGGGTGTTTGTGAAAAAACAGGATATTGTCATACATATGTATTATATTGTTGCACGGATCAGCTGGCACAATGGTTTCTTGATCGATGATGAGTGTAATTAGTAATGCCACAGACGTTGCCTATGGTAATACATATAATTCTAGTGCTTAACATTTAACGTCGCTAAAAGGAGTATTTAAAGAAGTATCTATCTAAGTGTCTAATATTTTACTGATAGCAAATCCATCATCTGAGAGCAAACATGTTCCGAATCGGATGTAAAACTAGGGAGCTAAAGTGCAATTTTAGATACCTTCCACTTATTAATCAATCTGAATGTATTTGTCAATCGAAAACTACATATGAAAATTTATTTCGATCCAATTTGCTGTTTCCATGCTTTGATAATACAACAAAACGTGAATACAGGGTTCAGATGAAATATATTCTGATGACAGAAGTTTATATGAGACACACATTATTAATGTTCAGAATACAGAAAGCTATCAAATCCACAATCTATACAGCCCTGCAATTCGTTGGATTTTAACGGAACATCGAAATCATCGTAATCAAGTTACTTATGCGGTTTACTAACATCGCAGAACCCGTGACCAAAGTTCAAATTTCATGGTTCAAATCTTGCCTCATTAGCCATTCTGAAAGAAACGGTAGAGGCGAAGGTCGAACCGGCAACTTGCAGCTTCCAGGCGACTATTCTAACACCATGGTTCCACAATTAGAGTAACATAACACATAAAAGATTCGAAAAAAGCGTAACTGACCTGCACAATATAGTTTCTGTGTGTTGCCAAGTGCGATCTTCAAATGTAAGTGTCCATTCGTGGCGTTTACAAAGCATTTTAATTAAGAGAAACCCTACGGACCTAGACCTACCAACTCGCCCATACTTTATTTTTAGTCTCTAGGTTGACAGTGTGTCTTGTAAACAACATGAAACATTTTGGTTGTCAAATCAACCCTCGGTAAGAAATCGTATATTTGAGAAAGATATGTATACATATGTTTCATATCGCCTTTTGACTCTCCCATTATATATATTTAACATTCTTTCATAATTTATGTTGTTGTGATCAAACAGTGTTGATTTAATTAAAGGGAGAAGTTAATTGATGTACTGACCACTGCAATTGGTGTTTAAATACAAAAAGTTTGTTGTCATATATCAAAGATGTATTTTAATTAAAGCAATTATTATTGTATTAGAGGCTGCACTGATATACCAGTAATTGAACACAATGATAATGTTAATATTACATCAACGTAAAAAGGCCAATATGTCCTCCCAAAGAAATGTAAAACAGTAGACTACCAAGTGCGGTGATCAAGCCCCAAATGCTGAACTTAGTACAAGCCATCTTGGGAATGTTAGCTTCAAACCCAATGACATCACAAAGTGATGGCATGTTTAGTAAACATATTTTGACCAGGACTTAAGATTGAACCCTGGTCAAAACATATTTACGTTGTATGTAAATCAGTGAGGGTTTCTTTTGTATTAAAATTAGATGGTAGTGACTTATCATGGAATACTACCAGATGCTTACATTAAATGCAAATTAGTTAGCAAGGAATTAACGTATTATATTTACACATGGCTGAATTTTGTGGTTAACATGCCCAATTTAAAAAAAGGATAAGGTAAACGTATGAGGACAATGCACTGCAAGCTCTTCCCTGTGATGGATCTATCATGTGTATGCTGTTGAAGTCCTTTATGAAGCAATTCTGAACTATATCCCTAATTGCAAGCTCAACACTGAAAATAATACATTGACTATGAACTGTCTGTTGACAGATTTCTAAAATGTCTATCTCCTTCTAAAATAAAATAAACGATATCGGAACCGTTGACAATGGGTTTTCAGAAACTTATTAGTAAAATGCTACGCTTCGCAAATGTCAAAGATATTTATACAAAACCCTGTATATAGGTGAGATTTGTCTTGCCTAAAGGATATCCTGTCTGATTGCTTATACAAACAATACGATATGTTCCCTCCACTGGTGTCAATTATACAAGTTGTAATCACGAGCATCCGGGAATGTCGACCCCACACCTGAAACATGTCACAAGCATATTCCCAAGACATACAATAACAGGAAAATGTCAATGTCAGAGCTAGGATATATATATATATATATATATATATATATATATATATATATATATATATATATATATATATATATATATATATATATATATATATATATATATATATATATATAATGAAAGAAGACGAGTCTGATATTACATAGTGGAATTACACTACGGACCGTTTCACCCGAAGGATCGTCAGGTGTAATAGTGTGGTTTAATAGTATACATCCTGCATTATGTACATAACTTATGTGTGTTCACTGACGGCTGTGTGTACACAAAAAGATTGACACACAGCCGTCAGTGAACACACATAAGTTATGTACATAATGCAGGATGTATACTATTAAACCACACTATTACACCTGACGATCCTTCGGGTGAAACGGTCCGTAGTGTAATTCCACTATGTAATATCAGACTCGTCTTCTTTCATTTTTATGTATGATAGCTCTCCAAGGTGATCGAGCACTCTACTTGGCGAAAGAAGAATAAAATTATATGTATATATATATATATATATATTTGATACTTCTGATTTACATGTTCAATATCTTATTACCATATTCTATCGTTATGAGGCTTTCCGACTCTTGAATTAAATGAACATAGAGCTTAATAGAAGTTAAACACAGAACTGCCCTATATAAAGAGGATTATGGCTAATCTATCTAAATTCAAACTGATGTACAGAGCACTAGCTTCTGGGTCTTGTTTTTCAGCATTTTTTCTGTGCTCCGAAAAAACACACAGGTCATGTATCATGTACACATTGTTTGTGAATGTCGTAGGATGGTAACTTGATAAACAAATTAGTTGAAAATTGAAACCTTAAAGAGGAAATCTTATAAAAGTCAAAAGGGTATAATAAACATTTAACAAGGTTGAAATTCATCTTTGTCTTGGTCTACTAGGGCTAGAATTTAACTTCTACGCTTCGTAATCTGATTTTAACAGTGAAGTGAACGGTTTCAGTTGCAATTTTCTATTGATTTCATTGGTCTAACAGACTACCACCTTATAAATTTGGTAGTCTAGATATAATATTTAGTAGTCTGTGTGTCCTGGACTTCTGCTAATTTGGTAATCTAGATACAATGTTTAGTAGTCAATATGTCCTGGACTACTGCTAATTTGGTAGTCTAGATACAATGTTTAGTAGTCTATGTACCCTGGACTACTGCTAATTTGGTAGTCTAGATACAATGTATAGTAGTCTATGTGCCTTGGACTACTGCTAATTTGGTAGTCTAGATATAAAGTTTAGTAGTCTAAGTACCCACATGGCCATCAATATTTAATTGGATCTTTCAATATCTGTGAAAGGTTGATGTGATTTAGATATAATATTAAGGCTCATTTCTCAGTTGTAGAACTATAATTTTTACATCCCTTGAAATCATTTGAAAGCAAATTTTCATATCTGAGAAAATGCTTCAAAGTTATTTGTCTTAGATATATATCACTAAATATAGTGAACAATTTGTGACTTGTTAGTATTGACATTATATCTAAACTGTACGTCATAATTATACATAAGATAAGTGATTTGCTTACATTTATAATGTATATCCTGTCCTACCGTGATGTTGTGTGTGTGGGTGGATGTATGAACATACATAACAGAAACGATACAAACATACTATGCGTTTGCTGTATCATTATGATATTTACATATTTGCTACTGTCAATAAAAAGCAATGGTAAGATTCATCGGTAAAAATTACATTTATCTTTTCCATTTAGAGTTATACTAAAGTAATAAGTGACGTAACAAAGCGACACAGGGTAATGTTCAAATATATTGACAAAACAATACTAGGAATCACTGCAAATTTACATAGTGCCACCATTTCATGTCTGTTATTCAATTTTCCAGACTTTGAGAGGTAAAAGTTAAATCAAAACCCATACAGTAGTACAGATTTTTCAATAATAAAATTGCACACTTTTATTTATATTTTCAGCTAATAGGAAGTGGCAGTGACATTATCCATAATCAAAAAATATATTAGACGTTGCTTGGAGATGATGTATTGACCGGATATACAAACTGACAACCGTAAGTACATAATAATGGTGATAATTTATAACACTTTTTATAGTATAGCGCTCGAAGTACTTGGCAATTACTACCCCTGGTAATGATACATAAAGATTAAATCGTCCTTTATATGATATCAACTCCAAAAATAGGAACATACAATATATTGCACATATTGAGCGTTCACAAAGCAACCTCTGTTCTACCAGTCCCAGATTATTGAGCTGGATTGACTGAGCCAAACTAATGAGATAGCCACTATTGTTGTTCAAATCTTGTCCGGGACTTTAGAAATTTAGAAGCAAATGGTAGCGACGAGGCTTGAACCGGCAACTTGCAGCTTACCATTACTAACCAGTCATTCTAATCATTCGACCATCATCAATATATCCATCAACCAAACAATTTGTACATGGCGCAAAAAATCCAATGCGACATAATATGGTATGGCGCTGAACCACAATAGTAAATCGAGATGATTACAGTAATCTTGCACACTAGATACGTCATGACGCCCCTAAATGTATCAACAGTAGATGATAATCAAAGTTCAAGTGATAGACTTCTATATAAAAAGAACGGAGCTGCTCGAGAGAACGCACACTCACCTTTTGACAGTGTTACATTGGCGCACATACGCAATGTACTTTTGTTATTTGAACTAGGTGAACGAGTTGTGAGTTAACTGTGAATCAAGTCAGCAATGTAAAAGTTCATAGTGATGTTGAGTGCCTTGTAGGTGGTGAGCAGTGATCATTACTCTACATTCACAACGACGCCTTGAAGGAAGACCAATACTGTAGGGCATTTACAGTTACCTACTACATTGGAAAGCAGTTTAAATGAGAAAGGAAAGTACTGAAGATGATTCAGATTGTTGAAGTATGAGATGTAGTATATACACTGTTGTACATTAGTTGAATTCTTAATCAACAACTCATTCATAAATGAATGCAGCCCATTTACACTATTAACAAATAAGTACATAAGTACATACTTATTTCGCGTATTGTGTACACAGATGCCATTTCAGTATCCGTAGTAACATATCACCTATCAGGAGAAAGGTAATTAAGTTAGTTTGATGTATTGAACCGTTTCTAGGAAAGGTTCGGTGTACTGTTCAAAAATATTTGAATATAAATAAAACCACTTTGCTTTGATAAAACGATCTACGATGACTTGCGCATTAACAATGGATGACAGTTTATCAAAAGTGGCACTAAAGGGTAAACCTAAACACCATAGTTAGATTTGTGTTTGAAATGTTTGATTGTATTGGCAAGCCGTAAAAGAAGGCAGTCACTCTCCACTTTTCATGGTAGTTAGTCTAAGACTTGTACATTGTGAATTATTGCTCATTAAGGCAGTGTATTTTAACAGGTCTGCCTTAAGAGATGTTCCACATTGTTGTCATAGAAGGCAATTATATTGAACACATATTGCCTGGCCATGAGGGCTATAGCACCTGTTTATTACACCCGAGGGACTGTGAGCTACCAGAAACACAGTCAGGAAATAGTCATTCTATTTTCCTATCATGTGACTGATTCTAGGGAATCATGGCACAGCATTATCACTAGGTATATTATATATATATATATATCCAATATAGTTAAACGCTGCGACTTGCAACATTAATGGCAATGAAACAGCAAAGTGACCGATGTGTTGTTCATACAACGACTCTCTCGAATAAAACATGATAATGGAAATTTTGAATGAAAACCTAAGGAAGTTTTCATCAGGAGGTTTCATATAAATAAACATTTGTTGCCTATGTACATTTAAGTGATGGCATGATATTATCAATATGTGTACTCATTACGATAGGTGAAATTTTAGCAGTAATTGATGTGATATATTCCTAATTTTTGGTAAACCTCGGTAATAAGACAAAAACGTTAATATAATATCAAAGCCATTTGAGGCACAATATCACATAGTTATCCACAAATTTAAAAAAAATGATATATCACCTAACGGATAATTATTATTTAGTATGCAAATTAAACTAGATGTCTATGCAAGTTGCCTTAATCAAATCTGTAGAGCATATGTGTCACGATGTTATCACCACATCGAAGGTGTTAAGTAGACGTCTTAGCTTTCATCCATGTATAAATCCCTTCATTATCCCTACTATCCCTATAAGATTCCATTACCAACATTGGAGCATGTGTTTAGTTATCATCACTGTCTGAAGAATGCAGGATATTGCTGAAGTAAAGAAAAATTACTTATGAAAAGTAATCATTACTATGCACATATTATTTACTAACATATATGATAAATAATACATTCATAGACGTGGTCAGGCCTAAACAAATTGTATGGTTCCGAAGACACTCAATTTTAGAATAGATGGGATAGGTAGATTAAAAAAATGTTTTTAATGCGTGAGTGTCTTGTTCTGGTAGTTGTGTTTTGCGTTGTTTCCACAGGGTCTCTGTGGTATTGGGTTAGCAGTTTTAAATTGGTGCCAGTTTCCGGACCATTTCTCGTGAGACTTCACAATGTTTGCGATGTTATTACCTTTTTCTCGAATATCTAATAACAGGTTTAGGGTCGGAAGTGAAAACGAGGTGGGGTCGAGTAACCGGAACCAAACAATTTTTAGGCTTCATAGAAGTAAAAAAGGATATGTAAGCTATATTCTAGTATGCCATGATACTGTTTCAATTTAGCTAAGGCTTACTATGAATATACGTTACCGTCAGAAGGATCACATATACACCTTCATTAACATTAAATTGATCTTTCAAGTAAGGTCGAACGACTTATGTAATAATAGTATAGTAATATACTAATACAGTGGTATAAAGTTGAATGCAGGCTTCGGCAAACTAGCCTTCCTCAAGGCAGTGTACTACCACATACCAAACACTGTGCCCTCAAGAAGGCTGGTTTCCCAAACCCATTAAAGGCTGACCACATCAAATATTTGTGATAGGCTATCGTTTTCAAACTTGGGTTATTGAATATTATAGTACCTAAAGACTCCTAAACCTTTATGTAATAAATAATACCATAGTGATATCAATAAAGGGAATAAGTGACCGATTCACGAAGTCGACTTTAAATAATCGTGATTTAAATTTGACTCAGGGCCATAATGACCTAGTGCCGAAAATTGGCTTTTGGCTTTTTTCTCAAAATCGCATTTTTGTAGGCCCTTATGGCCTTTTTCTCAAAATCGCACTTTTGTAAGCCCATATGGCACTTCATATGCATTGCATTGCAATGACATCTTTGGTTCCAGGTGAGCTTGTTCCAAATATTTTAATTTCCTCATTTAAAGGTTTAAATTGATAGTAAATAAATAAATGAATAAATAAATGCATAAATTCAAAGAATATATAACTGTATGTCATGTGAATAAAAGTCAATGAACTAACGAATTGTTCACTTACCTATGGCTAACTCGAATCTGAGAAACACTGACTGTATCAAAGTTCGCTATATCACATAATATGCACACCGTGTAGAACGTACTTCTATTACTGTTGGCAAAAGAGATGCCACATTTTATTCTCAATGAAGATACGCTTCTAAGTGAATCAATTAATTAATTGAATAATTTAATCAGTGGTCGATATTATCCATAAGCAGTACAAAAACAGGTTGAAATCGTGATCGCCGTTCAGGGCACTGACTCGAGTTTTAGGTGCGAAACCAGAAATTGATTTGATTTCATAAGTCGTGTATACAGCTACAAAAATATACTTACCAGGTCAGCACTTTTCAGTGTGCATGATATTACGAGTAAAGTATTGCACCTAACAAAATATTTTCAAAGAAGCATTCCAGTTGCAAGTTAGTGCAGCTTCAATGTCTGAAGTGTACCACATGACTGTTATACACAATGCTGCGGCCTACGTCTACTTGTAGCTTTGCCCTTATCATGAATGAATATGATGACTTCAGTGTTATGATCTGATTTAATCATAATTTGTAACATGGCGCAGGTCCTTCACTGACACAAGTCGAAGGCTATAGCTATCTCACCATATTTATTTATTCAAACAAAGATTGAAAATAACCCATAGACTTGAGCAAGTCTAAGCACATGTACGATGTTCTGAACAATTCAATACAACATGAAAGATGCCGCTCATCTTCTGGGACAAAGTCTGTTGCCTAAGTGATGTTATCAGTTTTACTACAGCGGATGCTCAACGAGAGATGTAATCATACTCAGAGTGTGCTACTGTTCATGTACTTGACACGGCTGGTTTCATTTCCAATGACATAACAGAACCAGATGTAAACTAAATGTCTTCCGTAAGGGCAAGCCTTTTAGATTTTTGTTCCTTTACACCTTGTCGAAAAGAAAAAATTCTGTGCTATCAGACATGATATTATCTATCCATTATTACTCCAGCTGTGACACATTGTACATATCCGCTTCTGCAAAAGTTGAGCCGTAACTTTCACTAGAGTCCACCATTTTAGAGACTGTAACCTCAACTGACCGCTCATCTTTCGTGCCAGTAAAATTAATCCCCGGAATTTTGGCCCGGTCTTTCTCTCTTTATAATACAGGCCGGATAATTTACAAATTTCACAAAAAGATGAAATCTTATGTGCTTTAAATGACCATAGTAAAAACAATCGTCAACGTCTGTGTGTAACTTGCGTTCCAGAATTTCCGATAGAAAGAGGGATAATTTGACCTGGAAGTTGAAGCTGAACTGGTTTGACCGGTGATCTTCCCATGCATGCTTTCACGACAAACAGAAACTCGTGGCAGTGCAAACACATATCATCGAAGTACAAAAGGGAGATTTTTTACAGATCTTATTACATAAATGATATTTTCAGGACAGATGCACTTTGGTATGGCAAATTTATCTACCAAAGTATATTGAATTTGAAGCATGTGTATTCATAAGATATAGCCACATTATCGAAAACCATTACTTACGTAAAAGGCTTATTAATAATCTTCAAATGTTTACCAAAACATCACTTCTAGCCATTACCCTAAAGACATTTTGAGAAAATGGTGTTACAGACGGACGGACAGACAAAAAGACACAGGCACACCCATACACATTCTTCATCTATATAACCTCCCTTAAGGAAAGTAGAAACTATATCTTGCAACATTTTTCTCCGAAAAACCTTGAAAAAGTAAAGGTATTGCTAATAGCCTAAGATTGACGAGGAGATGTTGATGTCCACTGGCTATGTCATCCATCGCAATTCAAATCTGATGCGTCTAGAGGTTTGCAATTACATCTCACAATGATAGAACCATAATGACAAAACTGACAGCGAAATAAAAAGACTGCTAGACGAGTAGTGACAAAGGCCCCTTAAGTCACTTCCTTTGCTGAACGAAGGAAATTTTTGGGGAGTATTAAACATCCAATTACCCAGAAATTTGAAATTAAGATTGTTATTTATGTTGCACATAACACTTTGTCCGCGTTAAACGTTATGCAGTATCATGTTTGGTTGATGAATTCAACCATGTAGGTTACTTATCGCGTTATCATGAACAGTCTGTCCCTCCTATCTCTATATCACAACAAAACAATCTTGAATACTAGATAAATGTTTATTTCTAGATCGAAGAAGACGGACAACATTAGTTCAAAAAAATAGGTTTTGTTGACAAGAAAATTGCTGACCTACATTATATCGTATATATAACACGATATTGTTGTTAGCTTGGATATTGAATACTAAAGCGATCCGTAACAATCATCTGGTTGCCCGCAGTCAATAATTGTAAAAACAAATTAAATGTACGGTGTACAAAAAGACCCGCGGTAATCAGGGTTTAAATCATTCAATTTGTTTGGCAAATAACAATGACTTTTGAAGGCAAACTCCATGGAGATCAATTAATTTATAGGTGAGAAGAGAATAGGGGTAAATTGGTATTCTCCAACTTACAACACATCTATTGTCTACTGAAAGGAACCCCGGGTAGGATTTAACATTTAACTTTGATATTTATCATTGGAAGTTAAAAAGGTTTTAAAACTCCGAACGGATACGATTACGACTCGACTACGCACACAAAGTTGACGCTTGAATTTCGGATGTATTCATAAATACTAACCATAACTTTTATTTCAAAGCATTGAAACAGTGTTTTTGGCTGTACTCTTTAAACACTTTACTATCATGGCAAAATTGTATATATTAAAAGGTCAATAATAATTTCATAATGTGAAAACGTCTTTGAATATTCTACCTGTTATCAAAATGTCCTTTCATGGGCTGTGCCCTAATAGACTGACAGTGCTCAAGGCGGTTAAATACATGGACTGAAGGTAAACAGCTTGGAAAGGAGGAGTCAGTTTGGCTATGTCCTGCAGGGCGTTAATTACTCGGAGAACTGCACAGTGTCATTCCTGCTGGACGCTAATACAACTTGCGAATATATCCCAGTGACATTGCGTGTCTATGGCAATCACAGATTCCATGCAAAGACTTACAACATAACCATAGATTTGAACCTATTTGCCAAAGTTTAAAGTTGTCGTAAAAAGTATTTATCTGTAGGTGTATACATTTGACGTGTGACTGTACTGATACTTCGCACTGAATAAAGAAAAGGGAACTTTCCAATATTTGCATAAACGCAATTCATCAAACTCCTATGGCATTAAGTAAAGGACATGGCATTAAGAAGAGTAGACCTGCAGATGACTGATTGTCAGTTATAAAAAAACACATCACCCGCTGTGGCTTGGTAGTTTCTTTGTGGTTTTAGGCACACGTGTCTACGTCGACGTCTACAGAGTAGAACGCCACTCTAGACGATGGGTTTCAAATGATCACTTATGTAATATTCATTACAGTATGCAAGTGCTGTACATTAGAGATGAGTGTCCCTATGAAACGTTTAATGGACATTATTTGGACATCGAGGGTACTTATTTGGATCGATTGCTTGTGTTTATAGAACCTGTTAAGCTGTATTTATGTGTTTCACTCAATTAAGCCTAAGACTAATCCTGTAAAATTGCTCCCTTGTTTTGCAAGCAATTTCCAAGCTGATTAATTTATGATCTTAAATAGCTGCGCGATGTGCAAAGATAATATAGTGTTTACATATAACATAGCAAAACACGCGTTTTTATAAATTTCAAAATCAATGTTATCATAAATAAAACTTTGGGTTTATTTCTATTTGGTATGTCTTTGACTAACTTCAACAGCTTTATTAGATATACATGTACTTGAAGAAAAAAAAACAAGAAAAAGTGAAAGAAAAATACCAGTAAAGAGACGTAAGCAGTCTCAGTATTTCGAAAGAGAACGATTATACTTATGGAGGAGATATTCCACTCTATATATGATAGATTGCTTCTTCAGATTCACCGTATAAGAGTTTGTACGTTTAATTGAATAAAAGATGACATTTCCGTTTTATGAATACATAAGACGATATTCAAGTTGTCAAAATACACCTGATGAAGTCTACAAATTCAAATTACGGCAAACTTGCGTATTGAAAATTGATGATCGAAGTATTGATCAAACCATTGGAAGAGAGTGAAAGCCACTAATATAACTACATTCAATAATCGAACACAAAAACAATTCACAAGAACAATTCATATGAGCATATTATATATTCATACTTATGTTATGTACTCAGTTCGATTGTGGAAAATAAGATATACCCGTGAAAAGTGCATGACTAGGTATGTGTAGACGTTTGAGATTGTTTGAAGCAAACTGACCTCGTATCTTATGTATATTGTATCATGTTACACGGTGAGTGGCCTTTAGGGATATATCGAAACTATGCATAGGATTATACAGGAGACGCTCCAAGGTTTCGAAACGGTTTAGATTACTTCATCAATTCTAGTTTTCAAAAGTACCATATTTTAGAATTTTATAATGTGTATTACCATATATATACTAACTAACTAACCAACCAACCAACCAACAACCAACCAACCAACCAACCAACCAACCCATTCACTCACTCACTCACTCGCCCACCGAGTAAGCTACCTATTTTTATCCTTCAACCCACCTATCCACCTGCCTGGCTTAGTATTTGCCGAAAGGCGAATTTAAAATGTGAAATTCTTGGCACATGTGGCATTTGCAATAGGTGGTAATATAATCCGGTTTGCTATGAGTCGCTGTTGCTATCTGACATTTGGTTTTTAAAATCTTGTTTAAGCATATCATTCTCAACGGACCTTTAGGGTATTGAGACATTGTTCAGAGACGTTGTATTCAACATGACATCTCGGCATTTATGTTACATCGGATTCTACAAACATGTATTTCGGTAGGGGTATACCCTGTATACATATAGAGAGCAATACACTAGCTCAACCGTTTGCTTTTGCATAATCATACAATTTAGCAGACCTTTAACAATACATAGCATATAGCAAGCATGTAACAATAATTTACTTCCTAACTTCCTGCCTGCCTGCCTGCCTGCCTGCCTGTCTGTCTGCCTGTCTGTCTGCCTGTGCCTCTTAGTAAAAGTAACATATATAACATTTTTACAACACCCTATAAAGACAAGCAAATAATGCAAAAGATTCTAAGGCCTAAACAAACTGTGTGGTTCTGATTACACTCAATTTTGGAATTATTAATATTAATTTACAGATTGGAAGAACAGTTTTATATTGTCCTTCTTATTTGATGTCAGTCTCCGCATCCACTATTTCTCGTGAGACTTCACAATTTTTGCAATTTTAATATTTTTTTATCGAATACGTAAAAACAGTTGAGGGTCGGCAGTGAAAAGCTAGGTGGGGTCAGGTAACCGGAACCAAACAATTATTTTAGGCCTAAATTAAACAGCTCTCATAGTCAAACTTGACTTGTCCTGAAAGTGCATATCAAAATTGGCAAAGTTTTAGTGAAAGAGGTTTTGCGTTTCAGCTATGATTGTTCAAATTGTGGAAATTTGGAACTGACAGAATTTAGTTATAAAATGTAGTTATTATGGGAACCAACACAGGGTGTCATGGCATCATCATAATTCAAACGTATGTGAAATACCTAAGTTTATGCTAAAGGGGTATTTATAACCAGATTTAAACTGAATGCCTCCTGTAAGGACAAAACCATAGATTTTTGGGCCTACACTATTATTGGAATGCAAAATTCTGAGCTATAGCTATTATACATGATGTACCCCTTTATTCGAAAATTTATGATATGAAACAATGAAATCTGAAGCCTGCATAGTTAGCATATTGCCTAATTATTAAAAAAAATCATTAATTATGCAAATTAAAAATTTCAGTTCAGTTCAGTCGTTTCTTTTCAATTCCGTGCTTATGATGTTATTTTTTTTTATTAGACGTGGAAACCATGCTAACAACAGAACCGACAACATGTCCATTTGTAAGACAGTAATTTTCAGATCGGTTTTGAAACATAGTATTAAGTGAGAACAACAGGAAACATCTAAATTAACTATTTTACTGCAAGCAGTAGTAGTCGCATACGAATGGTTGTCTAAAAGGGAGATTGACTCGCGGTAAAAGACAGACACTTGCAGTGAACACCCAGCGCAGTATACTATTAAACATTTATCATCGTCAAAGACATTACATTAAATCTAAAAAGCAATACACTTTGCAGCCGGTGAAATCAGAATGTAAATGACGATATTATATTTTCAGAAATATTTATGCTGTGATATGTCATGCTGAATATAGTGTATCATCGTCAACGGAGGTTGAATATTCCCTGACGACAAGACATCAAACCTCTCCGAGGACTTTTCACATAACCTTTTGCATATTCAATATCGTCTTCCAAATGACGTGAACACTTACTGCTATATATGGTGTAAAAATGAACTCTAAAATGTGCTGTAAATGCACATCACAACAAGACAGTATTTGAATTTGTCAGCTTTCCATTGCAACATTTCAAATTGTATACAAGACTAATAATACTATTCCCCATTGTAGATATTGGCATTGTTGACACAGAAAATACATAATATGCTAGTAATTATTGGATAACTCGTATAGAAGAGGCATAGGAAAATAAGCTAGAGAGAGCATATTTACTTCCGGGAGGGGTACTTTCATGTTATTTCTCATGTTTCCAAATTCTTGTCTAAGTAATCTTCTCATTATTACCTTTGTAATCTTCAATATCTATCCTTTTCCAAGTACTACAGGAAATTCATCGCAATCATTCCCTGAGAGTGATTTACACATGTACATGCATCAAGAATGAGATTTATAGATATGTGTTGCTGACAAATTTACTCAGCTCATGATATACATACAATCAATCACTATGTCAAAGTTGTCGTCATATGGGTATCCTATATCAGTTCTTCTTGCCAGATGTCACCATATCCATTTACCCTTTGATAGATTTACAATACTCAACTACGTGAACACAATTATTCCACTTTTGCCGAGAAACCTGTCTGTCTAAACCGATGCCTCTTTATAAGAAACATTTTCGTCAGGATATCCAACTATTCTTTCAACTCCACCAGGTGGACAGAAAAATTGCAAGAAGTGTATATGGGTCCAGTTTGATCATGTTAACGACTATTGGTAGCCTTCACAATACCGGATTATTCCGAATCTAGTTACGACTAATCTCTCCGGAATACTCCTGTACGATTTATTATCTCAAGAATGCTCGCGTCCCTCCATTGTAGTTTAGATACATATCGATAGTACAACCCGACGAGAGATTTGAGTTGTATGTCCTTATAATACATTATGTGTTTTATATACATATGACTTACAAAGACAATTATGTTTAAAGGATGAATAGATATACTTATGGTTGGTTAGGAAGTTAAATAGAAAAACAGGCAGACAGACAGACAGACAGACAGACAGACAGACAGACAGACAGACGATAGATAGCTAGCGAGCTAGATAGATAGATAGATAGATATATAGATAGATAGATAGATAGATAGATATATAGATAGATAGATAGATAGATAGATAGATAGATAGATAGATAGATAGATAGATAGATAGATAGATAGATAGATAGATAGATAGATAGATAGAGCAATAGAGAGATAAATTTATCTTGTGCTTCAGTGATTTTTGGGTCCGGAACACAATCTGCTATGCTGACACATTTAATTATAATTAGGTAGTATCAACTTTATGCAATTCGCTACACTAATGCAAAGTTGACGATAAAGTATTTTCTACAGAAAATCAAGCAGGTGATGTTAACAGAGAGGACAATTTATAACGATATTGTATCCAATGTAAAATGGGGTTCTTTATCTCCATTGTTTTGTAAATTTAAATTACCTTTGGAACTCGTACGTTTTGTTTGTCGCCGTTTCTGTAAATCTTTTATTCTTTTCGGTCTGTTAATGTGTTTGTTATGTTTTTTTGTCTGGTGTGTAGCCTTTTGTGCTGTGTTTTTGTTCTTGATATGGATTTTTACCTCCCGTAAGGGTACGGGAGGTATTAAAAGGGGAGTGTCTGTCTGTGCGTCTGTCATGTCCATGTGTCTGTGTGTGAGTGTCTGTGTCTGTGTCATCAACAACGGCTGGCTCAATTATACTGAATTTGGTACACACAATGTTTGGGGTTATGGCTAAACCTGATTAGTTTTTGAGTGAGATCTGTTCATGTTAATTAGAGAAATTTGCATATCAAGTTCAAGCTTCAAATTTCATATAATATTATAACATGGTACATATATCAACCATAATAATACGCACCTATCCTATGAACTTTGTTGATACAACCTTTACCTGTAATGAGTAATTTGCATAATTAGTGATTCCCTTACTGGAGGCATTCAGTTTAAATCTGGTTTAAAAAGAAGACAGACAGACAGACAGACAGACAGACAGACAGACAGACGGGAAGGACCATGTTAAAAATACTTCCCTTTAAAATTACGATGATAGATCAAATCAATCACTTAAAATACCAGGTGTGAATAGATGAACATTAAAATATGCCAACACGTGGTCACGTTATTAATTGTTTTTAAGAGCATGCATCAGTCACTTAGACTCCAGTCTGGATTTAGGACACATTTCAACATGAGAAATCCAAATATATAAGCATATGAGGGCCTAATATCATATATGTGAGACTATTTGTGATTCCCGACGGATTAATTTGTATATAACCAGCTAATATAGACGTATTGTATGTAAATTAAATATTACAACAATGTGATGGTATTTTGGTGCACATTATGAATTGGTTATTATTTTGCGTGAAATGATTAAGCAGAGGTGCCTAAACTCCGTCTTCTCATTTGCCATTGCAAGAGAAAGGACAATGAAAAATGTCTGTCTGTGATAATAAATATTTGAAGGGTTAAAAACAGACCTTACATTTGTCAGTATTTTATATTTAGAACTCAAAGTTGTAAGCTCTAGACCTTCACTGTGCAGTATACAATAATTTGAAAATACATATTCTTACCTCTACAGTACACCTAGAGAGGAATACATATAGTGTAGTCGTGGTTCTGAAGATTATTGAATTACACGAACAGTGATGACGGCACTGTTACAAAGCCTATGTAGGTAAGCTACTGCAAAACAACCTTAATGACCTTACAGCAACCGGACCAACCACTGATGTCGATTTGCGGATCAGGACCCTCAGGTATTATGTTTGCTTTTCTCACGTGACTCGTATGTGCTGAACAGTGATGGCTCTCTGTTCTTGACAATGTCACTTCATAACGCTTCCTCTCATTGCTGTCTTCATTGAATAACTGAATGTGGTCAACGTTAGTCTTTACATACCT
Organism: Glandiceps talaboti; assembly: GCF_964340395.1. Lineage (NCBI taxonomy): Eukaryota > Metazoa > Hemichordata > Enteropneusta > Spengelidae > Glandiceps > Glandiceps talaboti. Next base: position 5,105,960 of record NC_135558.1, on the reverse strand, counting down.
ATGGCGACATGACTGCTAAACTAAAGACTGTCTTTTTAAAATAATAATACAGTCCATAGATATACTTTTAAGAGCATAAGCTAAATTTACCAGACTGTGGGTGCTTAAGGTTTGCTGTCTGTTAAAAGGTACATATCACTGATGTATATGGGCAGAATTTATAACTGGTAATAAAAGCAGTGTTATACCATTCAATGACACGCTCAGTTTAGCATACATACACTTAAAGATCAGGGTAATCCCTATCATGGCATCAACTGTGCTAACAAAACCAGGTGATTCTTTAATGCTTTAAAAAGCTTGAATCGACACATTGAAATGATACCAGAATGAGATAATCGAAGTTTTACGTAAGTCGCTTCACCTTAGTTAAAGACCTTATAAGCCCACCTTGTGTCAAGTTAGCACCAAAGGAAAACGTGTATATAACTACATCCTTAAGAGCTTAGTAATTATGATGACAACTTCAAATAATGACTGATTTATACAATTTTTTCCATTCTTGGTAAATTAATGAAGATAATATATATAATATCAATGCTGAAGTATCAGTGGCAACTACTACCGGGATTATTTAGAGCATTTTGCTTGTATATATATCTTATGTATGTAAACCAGTAGTGACCCCATCCCAAAGGCACTAATCCTTTACCCGATAATATAATGTGTAACGTAACAGAAGCCTAAAAGCACAAGTGAATTTAAATCTTCTGGGTTACATGGAACAGTGTTGTGACTTTCCCTTATGATATGTAATACATACATACACACATACATACATACATACATACATACAATCTAAATCTTCTTATTCACTTTGGATTGTAGAATTAACTGTTTCCATGTAAAAAATGTCCTGTGTGATAGAGTGAAAGGAAGTTAATGTACATTGGCAAGTATTTAGTACAGCTAGATCAAATTGTATATCTTAATGAAATAGTGGACATAGTATTTTGTATATACACAATAGAAGAATAACAGCTGGTTCCCAATTTATAGCCTGGTGTATCTAAAAGCGTTGTAATGTGGTACAAGGCATATGAGCAGTACGGAAAAATAACATGTTACCATGCGGAATTATCATTACTCTTACATTTTGATTGGTCAAGAAAGATCAACATATATAACCATACGATATGTTTCTTTCGTATATAAATTGTATATGCGATCAATAGTACTCCAGGAAACTTGTCACAACTCTTGTGCAAGTAATTAAAATACATTTCAGGCCGTATATAGTTTGAGATTTTCAAGTAAAGACTGGAATGGTACGAAATAAGTTAAACTTTGTCTTAGTGACTGTGATAACACACTTCACGCAATAAATTAAAATTGAGTTTATGGCTGCTACAAAAGTGAAGCTCATACGATACTAAACTGTAGGGCATTCTTTTTTGACCTTTACACAGCAACATACACCTAGGTATCATGAATTAAAGATGACTTTGCGCGCTATGTGCTTTATCATAAAATGTAGTTTGATAGCAACTCTCTCTGTTAGTTTACGAAGCTGACGTTCACGTCACAAGTGACTTATAGACATATCTATATGTCAAATATCGTAAGATTATATTGATCAGATCTGAGTCGACATTTGCCGATATGGGATCCTGTTACATTGTAAATATTTTACGGTATTTGACAAATACATCATAACGGCCAACTGCGCATACATGAGTCTTCTGAAATGTTAAAGTCGGTCTTGTTTTGTGCATGCCTTACTTGAAAATAAGACAAGTGAGGATTAAAGAAGAAAAGGTGCGGTATACACAAAGAAAGAATTTGTATTGCCTCAAAATACAAAAAAGCTATCGTTCAGAGACGCTTCAAAACGCGGAATTAAAAAAAATCGTTTTTAAAAATACAACCTGAAATGACTAATTCTACTATAACATACACACTGTATGGAGTATTAAAATGAAAAACAAACTGTTCTACATTGTTCAAAAACTCTACTGATTGTAACCAATATAAATGTTCATACTCCATACAAGAGACATGTAAAAAAGTTATAAAACTGGAGACTGTGTGATTAATGTAAAAATATCATCGCTACCAAACGTATCTAGAGGTTCTAGAGGTTATGTTACCTTGAAATTCTGTACTTTGAAATTGCAGTAATACTGAAAACCGTCAAACAGTACATGCAGTATCTATTTATACTAGATAGTTCTACTACTAGTAGTTTAAACTGAATGTAAACGTCTCTTCATTCATTCATTCATTCATTCATTCATTCATTCATTCATTCATTCATTCATTCATTCATTCATTCATTCATTCAGATGAGATAAATAACCCACATAATAACCTGTCGAATAAGGCAACTCGCAAACAGCCGCTTTGTGTCTTCACACAGAATGACAGTGTAGAAACAGGTGCACAGATCCTCTCAGAACGATTTGTAAAATCGCACTTGGTATTGAAGGAATGTGAATGTGAAATGAACTCTTTTCTGTACTGTCAGTAGATTTATGGCGCCTGCTACATTCCACCATATTTATGAGCCTATTACTAAATGACAGCCACTGATGAACATTTCTAGATTACAACCGGTCAATTGGTCGTATATTTCATCTCTATACCAACCATCGTATCAAATTACCCAAAACATAAATTGTATTGTCACATACATGCTACATTGTCTTGTACATGCTACATTACCCTGTATATGCTACGCTGCTCTGTACCTACTACATTGTCTTGTATACGTACATATATTTACTCCCGACATGTATGTGCATACCTTCTAGAAGTAAACAATTGAAACGTATCAATATTTCATATTCTCATATTCTAGATCAAACATCGCTGGACTGTACTCAATTACTTGACACACGGCTACGTGACGTGCTCATGATGAAATGGTCAGTATAATCCCTAGTTGGAAATGTTCCATGCATACATTATGTTGTGTTAAATAAGCATCATCAAAGGTCCCAAAATTTTGTTTTTATATCTTTACGTTAAACATTTGTGTTGCATCCCTGCTTTTTATGTGCATTCGGCAGTACATTTAAAACATTCTAATATATATTTGTGCAAGTGCAATTCTGCTTTTACTTTTATCTCAGGACAATGTATTTGGAAGCGACACTTAAAGTGCATATGGCACACATGTATCAATTGTGTGTGTAACACATCCTTGAGTAAACTAAGAAAAATTACACCATTGAGTTTCCTCGTCTGAAATTGCAAACCCTCTTACAGTCTGACGTAAAACATGTATACCTAGTGCATTTTAACAGTATCAAAGTTGTGTTAGTGGAATCTAGGGTAGACGGAAAACAACTATTTTCAAAAACAGTGGCAGATTAGGTTGTAATTCGGATTACCACGCACTCCGGAAAATTAGTTGTCTTTAATGCAATTGCAAAACGGAGAGCAGTAAAGCAAGATTGGGCCTTGGGTTGTCTTTTCTTTTGATAAAATAATCCCCATAATGGGAAGAAATAGTATTAATCTTACATGTTTTTTCTTCATTGATAGATTGAAATATAACGAGAACACTGTTCCTATGTAGGCAAGTTAAGCTTGTTATCACACTGTATGATCTGTAAATTGTGTACCTTCAAAAGGCACATGAAAAGTATTGATTCATGCTTGTTAATTAGGAAGTCACGGAAATGGAGTAAAAAGGGAATGTGTCTTTTTTATTTATATCGTTACCTAATAATAAGATTAAATGTGATTTAATGAATAGATTGTGGTCAATCATAACCAGCATATAAAACAACGTGGTTTTTATTTACATCTGAAAATATACGCATCCTATGAAACAAACATAATGGAAATCAATTTTCCCCAAATAGACAGTTGATTTCCTCTTCCTCATGGTATGGAATCGTTGCTGTAAATATAATATCTATGGCAAAGGTACAGCTCTATAAATGGAATTGCCTGACCGCACACAAAGTAAATGACACTACGACAGATAATTGACTTCCTCCCTCTAATAGGTGTTGAATCATTAGCTATGACAATGGTACAACTGTATATTAATGGATTTTAGTACCGCACACCAAGCAAGTAATTGACGCTAAATAAGAATTAATACGTTATTAAGATTGATCATGTAACAACACGTTTCATGTTCAAGTGGTGATAAGTACTCAATGAAAGTTAAACTCAAGCAATCCTTTGGTATATTTGCTGTTTTTTTTAAATTTGTTTTAACATTATATGCATTTCAAGGATATGTGACTCGGTTTTCTACGGTGTTACTGACTCAATTATATAGTAGTCACATAAATACTTATCTGGTTTGAATAATTCAAGGTGAATACTGCCCGATAATACATATTTGAATACTATTGAATACTATTGTTGTGCACGTGATTTAGCATTTAACAAATGGTGTAAAATGCTCTCTTTAGCTTACCAATAATCCTAAACAACGTAATAACTGAATTTAACCTGTAACTGAGATAGCATGTGGCCCATTATAGCTTACGTTATGACGCACCTTGTAAGGGCTGTCAGTATGTGCGTGATCATGTATAAAGGCGTAACAACTAATTCCTAGATGTACATTTGAAACTGGAATGACTAAGGATGTCTTCTTGACATGCACCCTTTCTGTCGACTTAATAATCTAAATAAGGAGTAGTTATAAGCTGGCGTAATGAGCAGCTGAGATAGAGCCCTTAATAGTACCATACGAAAACAGCATTACATGTTTAGTCAATAACACCGTAAGGACGGCACTGGAAACGGGATTGGTTTGGCATTTATACTGATGTTCACATTTTATATCCAAACATGGACAACTTACGCAAAAGGAACGTGTGTAGAAGCTGCCACGCACACTTAGGATGTAACTTTTGTAAGAGAACACAAGTCATTATTATTTTGCTCATCAGTAAGAAAATAAGGATTGAAGCAATTGAAACCACCGACTCCATTTGTGCAATTACTTTAGCAGAACCCTGTTTCTACTGCACTGTAAACAGTTAGAAATACCATCATGGGGTCTTATCGTCATTCCGGAGTTAAGTAATGTATATATTCATCATGTAAAAATCACAATGTCAAATAAGTCAGACGCCACATCAACCCCGTTTCCAGTATAAAAAGTCAATGTGTATTGCATAGATAGTTTGTGTTGCCAAGTGTCTAAAGATATGACATATGGTCAACTTCCATTGAAGGGAGATATATGACCACCAAAGTTGATGCTGACCATGACATCAGAAGTCTTCTACTTCAAGCTTTATACACAAATGTCTATATCTTTGTTGCCATTCACATTTCCGCAATGTCATTAATAAAAATGTCTTTAATAAAACTTGTCCAGGGAAAATAATGCTACAACTGGCGAATACAGAGCAGTGCGTTTGCTTGCATGAAATGAGCTTCAAACAGAGACAATTTAGGTTAAGACACAAAACAAAAGCGGGTGCCTCTGATGTAGGTTGTCGGTTGACGGGACGCTTGTTTGTGTCTGTCATGTTCTAAAATAAACACCCAGAGTGTAGACTGTTCTTGGACTTTTCCAATATTAAGGGCGTCAATGCGGACTCATGTAGTTTGACACTACCATTGTCCATGTTATCTGTAAGAGTACCTTTTACTATCGGTGAAGTTTGAAGCTAACACTAGTGTAAAATCGGAATACGGTCCGTCAGGAACTAGACTAGGTTACTAGGTGCATTCTTGTCAATTGTATACTTTTTTTCAGAGATGAAGTCATTTACACATTTTTATTTGTTCACATTGCATGTACAAATGGAGGGAATTGTGGGTAAAATATTGTACGGTGCGATGCTCTGTGTCTCTGTCTGTCTGCTGTCTGTCTGTCTGTCTGCCTGTCTGCCTGTCTTTCTGTCTCTTTCTCTGTAATTGGTTTTCATTAGTAAGGTACTAAAGTTGTAGATAATACAGTTCCTAAAAAGTAGTAACAGCACCGACGTTTTGAGTTAATGCCTTCATTAGCTGTGTCCGGTTGCATAAGCCAACTTTAATTTTAATTGACAATCAGAACACTGAAAATCATCGCTTATAGGTATGAATTATACCATACATGACATACTGCAAATTATCACATATCTGTTACATATCGAGCAATGTGTGTTGCTCATAGCCATCCAGATGTTCTTAAAAAGTTAACAATGTCTATAGGTGCTTGGTAATCGCATGTAACTTTTTAATGACCCTTTGATACGTGTATCCAGCATTTTAGTAATTCGTACAGATCTACAATATTCTAATGTTGTATTAGAATCCAATAGCAATAGGGAACTTGCAAACTTGCCATGTTGAATGTTGCATCATGGGAAATGTGATAATAAATGCTGATGATTTGGTATTGTAAACAATACTGTTACATTGTTTGTAACCACAAATAATCAATTCATAGTTAACCTGGCCATTGTGAGAGGTTTATTTTATCAGTAACTCCAGATTAGGTAATACGATAACCACAGATAATCCCATAGTCCTTTGCGTCTGAGCATGCTCAGTAGGGATTGCAAGTTCCCTATTGATAACAGAAATATGAGTCCTTTTACGTTGAATCAGTACATTTTGAACTGTGAGGTACGATATTGAGTAAACTTGTAAACCCTTATCTGACATTTCAGTAGTAACAACATCTGAGGTTTTAGATTTGACTGAACACAGCTAACAGTCATGATGCTCAATTCCATCTGAACTTACTTGTATACTTGTATACTTGTATACAGCAAGGAAATCCCTTCGCTGTTCAACATCGTGATACGTTTATACTTTTAATTTTCACCATAATATATTGTCAGGGTGACCTCTCCATTTGCATAGACTAATACAATAATATTACATTTGTGAAAGAATAAGTTGACTCAGGAGACTTACAGACTCTGTTTTGTTCGGACGTGAATCACAGCAGTTTAGGTTGGCGCCAGTAAGCGGGAGCATATTTTAAACAAGAAGATTAGGAAATGCGTGTCACAGACAACAGAACCATTAGAGAGATTTATCCCCTGGCAGTACGACTCTACAGTTGTCGGTTTTTAAGGATTAAAAAACTCCGAGATATTGAATATTCTTAACTACGAATTTGTTTCGGTAGAAGGTTTTTGTTTTGTTTCTATACCCATGTATCTAATGAGGTAACTTTGTCCATCTCTTTACGATCACATTGGATTCCCTTCTCATAATTGACAGGGAACCTAGATTGGTTTGTTGTCTCAGATCTCAATACATCTGAATCTTACTATGTGACAGATAATTGTTTTTAAAGTATAGGCTACATACCAGGTTAAGTAAGGAATATGACCCAATAGTGGATTACATAAATCATAAATGTAATTTGGCAGTGGAAGTAAAGTATCCATATAATGGTCTTATTATATTAATGAATAAACGTTAATGCATAAGTGTACGTTCAATCCAATCATCTGGATCGGCCACGATCTTGGTTGTACGTTAAAGTAAAGATCTTCAAACTCATTATTATGATTAAGTATATGTATACCTAAATATATGTGATATTATATTCATAGACATGTCAAATAATGTGACACTATAAAAATTATAACATAGCACCAATTGGAAATGTATACTTTGACACTTTAATAGTATTTAAATTAAGGAATCGCCTGTTGGGGATGGTATGGAAGTAAGAAACTATCTAAAGACTCTCTCGGGAGTAGACACGTGTCATATCGTTATAATTACTTGTTTTCAAAAATGCTAGAATATGACTATTGCGATTGCTTGTAAAATTTCATCTATTTCACATTTAGCAGTTTGCAGTCAATAACAGTCACATTCACATAACATGCACCTGTATACGCAAAAGTGTGCGTGTACGTGTAGGTGCATTCGTGTGTGTCAAATTTAACGTTGGAATGAAAACAAGTTCATGACAAACATCCCGAAAACTGATAGATCGTTATAAAATAGTAAAAAGTTGGTTTATTAATGTTATATAGATAGGTAGCAATCAAAAAGTAAGGTTAAAATGTGGGTCATTGACGATTTACAGTACATCACAATACAACAAAGTAAAACTAAATTTAAGTTCACAGTTATAGCAGCTTATTCATAGTACTGTAGTATTTACTGAACATACGGCGCTTCTTCTTAAACTGTATTAATAGCCTTCTGCACGCACTTGTCATTATCTCCTAAAAACTGACAGTTTTATCTGGACTTTTGAACACCAATATCACATATCTTCACAATGCGACTATTAGTGAAGGATTATTATTCAGATGTGTGCAACATATTATCGCATCGTGTATAGTGTATTGAACCTCTTGAACGTACACTTTATCAGTGCGTTTTTCATGTATACATAACCTACAATCAGGCTATTTACAACAAGTAATAAGTATGCTCATTGTGTAACACTCTTATCCTCTTTGGCGATGATGATGGGTTACTTGAGAGAGTACACACATTCTCACCATTACAAAACTACTTAATGGTCATCATGGATAAATCCTTGGACCAATAATCTCATCTGTCAATGTCGTCACTGCCAGGTTAACACCACGGGTTACTTTTATTTATTCGTGGGCTGCGCTATCTAATCATACATATTTTGATAACCCTCTTGCAAATTCTTGTATTTATTTATTTTACTGTAAATTTTGTTTAATTTCTAAATGTAACACGTGCTAGTATTTCAAAATGCACTTCAATAGTGGTTCAAATGAACAGTTCGTAATTTTGATAACTTGTATTGTTTATCGTAATGTTCTCTGCAGATTCCGTCTCTCAGCAAATAACTTGCAGATTGAATGTAAACACACAAGAGAGAGAAGATTTTGCAATAACTGTAAACATCAGTTGAAGATGAATTTCACTTTTTGCTATATTGCCCACATTATTCAGACATTAGACAAAAAGTCGTTCCATTGTATTACCGTAACCAGCCACACTTTGATAAGTTTACAAGGCTTATGAAACCACCAATATTCAGCCTTTGAGAAATATTGCACGTTTTTTTACACTCAACATTCAAAATCCGAGGCGACAATGAATGATATACCATGTTAGACACAGTTATTACTACCACATTGATTTGTTTTGTTATGTTGTCTTGATTATATTCTTTATTTATTTATTTTCTGTAACTCCCCTAGTGTCCATTTGCTGTATCTTTATACATTTGTACCTAAGGCCAGTGGCCAAACTACTTAATAAACCATATAACTTGTATTGTTGGAAAACGAAGGGTAACGTTCCTTATGTCTGGGGTGCATACTAACTTAAAACACATTGAGGCGCAAGCATTCTGAATACCCTCATTGCCATTATCTTATGAGGTATCTCTCAATTACTGTAAAAATACTCAATATTGTCAGTTTGTTATTGCTTAACATATCTTTTTGATGATTTTCATTATTTCATTATACATTTTCACCTTTCATAATATATTCGTAAGCCGCAAAATAACCCTAACCATTTAGATTTCGTGAATACGCTCATATCCGTTCTTTTTAATGCACGTTTGACTTTTCTGGTGTGTGCGCGATAGTAGCACCATCATTAATTCCTGTCTCTAGGTTCTACTTATAAATATGATGGTGCCCTTAATGTATATCCCAGCCATTACTTGGATAAAGTGAAGTGCAAGGGTAGCAGCTGTATGCACTGATTCAGAACAGCTTTTCGCTGAAAGTATATTGAGTAGTAAATGAGTACAAACCGGTTTACTAATTTACACTGACACTATAAAAAGTCATGAAATATGTAAAACTTCTCCGGCTTGTTTATCCCTGATGCTTTGCTTAAAATGTACTCTGTGTATATAACGTTTTACCGGAATGCGTTTTTTGTTATTTTAAATCAAGCATCAAAGTACTGGTTTTCTACATGAAAGACCCTAACTACACATGAAACCCTTTTCATTGCCTATTCGTATATTCCATCGGAAATGAAATTGTGAAAAGCTATTTCATTTGATTAGACGAAACACTTGAGGCAATCTTTTATAAGTCAAAATTTCCGACGGTTATGAATCTTTTAACATTTAAAATTTCTATAGTGAATGACTTCAGTCATCACAATACATATCAGGATGATCCTAACCATAGACTAATGTGCGCATAGCAGATACGATATTGTGAATTCTGCTAAATCAATAACATTAAGAGAATACGAAAACGGAAGAAAGTACTGAGGAAATGAAATCTTTGTGTAAAGAGCGTTATGATTTTTATAGACTAGATGTCTCCACATTTTATACTTGATTTGATATGTGTTCTGGTGATAATACGTTGATTTTCAAGTGTTCAATCACTATAGATCGGATTTTGAATTAAATTACAAGTATTCTGGTGTGACATGCTAGCATAGACAGTGGAGGCCCCCTCCACTGTCTATGATGCTAACAATGATCTTAATAGATGCGTTCGTCTATTTATGCAAACAGAGCTGCACACGTTGAGAACTCGCCAGCAAAGGGATGCATTAGCAAAATCCTGTGGGCTAATATATAGTCACAGTACTTCACGCTATTTCGACAAGGTATACTTATCAATCGGAAAATGACATTTATATTATTATTAAATACATATTAAATACATATTTCGGCATTGCATTTGGCATTCTTATGGGAAATTTAATTGACAAAAGACCTTTATGGAGAGCAAATGTTAGCTAATTCTCTCACTGAAGAAATATACTTTGTTCTGGCTGACGCAATTTAATACTCATGGTATTAATATGATTGTGAAATGCATTTCTTATGTTTTGCTTGCAGTCTTTTCAGTACGATTGTATAAGATAAATGATAGCGTGCTGAATTTAATATGAAAGTAATGTTCTTTGATAGTATACATTTTTTATTCTAGACTTGTAAAAAGTATTTATAACCTTATATATATATATATATATATATATATATATATATATATATATATATATATATATATATATATATATATATATATATATATATATAACTCATATTATGGGATACTCATGTACAAGAATGGTAAACTTTTATTGTGACACCTGTATAAAGTATCCCTTAGTATTCAATAAAACGTACCCGACATTCTTATTAATATATGTATATATGAACAATAGCTGCTGTCTTCATCATTTGAAGTGTGACAGAACTTGATTTCTTTGCGACAGAACTGGAGTTCTACGGTTGGAGAGGAGCTCAGTCTCTTTGGAATATTCATGTTTGAAGAAATGTATGGTTCACGGCATTATTTATAGACAAAATCACAGTTTAAAGTTAGGAATGCCTTTTACGTGAAGCTTATTACACTACTTTGATATCTGTACAGTGATATAAGCTCTTGATCACAAAAGACAGTGATTGCCACATTTAAGAAGTTAACACAAGTCATGCATGAGTAAAAGGTTACATTGTACCATTAAATCATGTTATGCTATATATCACGTGTATCAATTAAGCTACAGCGAAAGTGGCGTGTTATTATGATGATAAATCTAAATTCTTTAGCTTAGTTCAACTGAAGTATGAAATTACTATTAATGACTATCACATAACAATTTTTTCATCCTCCCATATATCCGTCTTTTAATCTTTGTAACACACTTATATTAAACAATTTTCCATTGCTGGTATTGATCCCAATTAAGTGTTTGCTGTCCAAGTACATGTAATTCATGTGATAGTCATTAATAGACATTTCATTCTTCAGTTGAACTAAGCTAAAGAATTTAGATTTATCATCATAATAACACACCACTTTCGCTGAAGCTTAATTGATACACGTGATATATAGCACAACATGATTTAAAGGTACAATGTAACCTTTTACTCATGCATGACCTGTGTTAACTTCTTAAACGTAGCAATCACTGTCTTTTGTGATCAAGAGCTTATATCACTGTACAGATATCAAAGTAGTGTAATAAGCTTCACGTAAAAGGCATACCTAACTTTAAACTGTGGTTTTGTCTATAAATAATGCCGTGAACCATACATTTCTTCTAACATGAATATTTCAAAGAGACTGAGCTCCTCTCCATCCGTCGGACTCCAGATCTGTCTCAAAGAAATCAAGTTCTGTCTCACTTCAAATGATGAAGACAGCAGCTATTGTTCATATATACATATATAATCGTTTATTAAGTACTGGTGGCAAACGGCAAAAAAGTACAAGCCTTAAAGATGCAAAGAATGAACGGATCACTAGCAATAACAAATATATATATATATATATATATATATATATATATATATATATATATATATATATATATATATATATATATATATATATATATATATATATAGTTTTGGTAGTACTGGAACTCTTTCTTGGGTGTAACTCGGAGTTTCACGCATATTGCGATCATCAGACACTCTGATGATGATCGCAGATCTGAGTGTCTGATGATCGCAATATGCGTGAAACTCCGAGTTACACCCAAGAAAGAGTTCCAGTACTACCAAAACTATTACGCTCTGCCACTGCGGTATAGAGCACTGTCTTATAGCAGATTGATACTCACCGAGTTATATATATATATATATCGTTATAAGTCATGTTTTAGGAACAAAGGTTACATGTTTAAACCATTTGTTTTGAATAGTTGACTACTATTCATAATTTGTATCATTTAAAGGGTAACACTCGACAATTTGATATAGACTTTCAAATAGACAAACTAAATCAATTTTACCGATCGATTAAACAGTGTAGAATCAAACTTACAGCTATAAACATACTCTATGTATTACTAAACGTTCAGTTGAACAAGGCTGGCAGCTAAACTGTTTTAATATTTTATCGATTTAGAACTCACTTTAGAATGATACTACCAGTGAACCATGTTTAGCTTTACCCAAGATTCACCTCTTCAAAGAAGACATTAGGGTGAAAACAATACTGAAGCCGATATGAATGATCTCATTTCTGATTATATACGTAAGCTAAGATTACCCTATTATCTTACTTGTTTAAGCAACAGCTGTATTATACTAACATATCACCTGCCCAGTAGAAATAGCTAACAAATAGTACTTAATGCAGTGCTCCGCCATCTCATATAAATAGTTGTCAGTGTTCATCTCAAGGCTGATTCACGATGTTGATACTGCACATCGCCACTGAACATACTTAATACTGTGGATCAAAGTAGATAGATGTCTATCCTTTTTAAGTACATAAAAGGGGAAACCACTTTTTCTTAAACATTGTAAATTATTTTCAATTATTTTCAATCTATGCAAAGTACCTAACAATAAATAATAAAAAGTATCTAGTAATGATGTTAGTCACGTCCATAATATCCTTATGACACATTTAATATAACATCATGAATTTAATATATCCATCAAGGTATATACAATTACTAGAAAACATCAATATTATATCACTGAATTGGTAAATTTTGTTCTGGCCTTGGCATCCACGTGTGAAGTGGTTCATTTAAGTCTCGCCATTTTAACGACAAAGAAATATATTTTCATGTCCGTAATTCAAATGTATTAGGCAAACCGTAAATAATTACTGCTTACTTTGATATTTACCCTGTGCGACAGCGTGTTTTGCGAAATTTATATTTTTTCTTGTTTTTCATTATTTCTTTTGATTAACATCTTTGAGATGACAATTATCCTGTTATAAATGTTGCAAGATTATACTCTTGTCGGATCCGATTACCATGCAGAGACTATCATCTCATGCCTTCAGGATTCGCCAGGATCGAGTTGCGTTTGGAAGTCTTCCAGAATAGAGGCAGTTCAACATATGAATTATCAATAATAAGTTTACTCGTACATATAAAAATATACATGTTCTACTAGCCACGTTTATGCTGTGATGAATTCTAAATCACAAATGGCTGTGATTTAGTTCACCCCATTTAATTGCGTTGCTTTAGACATACCCACAATTAATTATGTTATAATATGTCTTGAAGTGACTTTATTAATGCAGTGGAGCTCGTTGACGACAATATTGTGGTATACTTTTTAGTGCGCTTGCTTCAGGAAGATTCGGATTAAATATCGCCGGCGTTATCTTAGCGAATCTTGTCACTAACCTGGTTCAGGGTTAAGACGAAGATGCATTGTTTATATTGTTAACTGGTACTCTGTTTGCAACATTAGATTTGCCATTGATTTTCCAATCAGAATTTCCAATATATGGTTGACATAGCTTTAACATAGGTGTAGTGAGCATATGTTTAAAAGATGTCATATTAAACCTTAGAAATGTAATATTATTTTCATATAGAAACAGTCATAACTCCCTCTATGTAAGTATCATGAAACCTAGCGTGTATATAGTCTAGCGAGTAACTACCAAAATCTTTATTGAGTAAAGTATCAAATGCTCCAATCTTTCAGATAAAGGCGTATTTCATCTGAACGCTTTCCAAACTCTCAAAGTTATTAACAATTTTTCAATGTGAATGACTCATTGTTATGGGATTGGTCTCCTAGTTTTTATGCCCAGTGTTTCTATCGACCATTTGCCATAAAGATGTCTTAATTCTCTGACAAGATGTGTGGATGACCCTTAAACCGATTAAAAACCCTAAAGTTTTCAAGTTGATATTTAATGAGAACGTGCCTGAACAAAGGTAGTTACACGAAGCTGTGCTATTATACTGGTAAGTCTTCTATATCGAATTACAATGTAATGTGAGCCTCAACTCTTTGCCATTAGTTGACTTTGATACTCCTGTGGAAAACAGTTATGTAGGAAAACAGTTATGTCGTGAGCAGGTGCATTATATCCTGATATATCATCCCTGAAGATTACTGGATTGTTCATAGCCACTCACATATCCGAAAAGTGTCACTGTCATCCGCTTCATAATTTCCCTCTTTTCATAAACAGCCCGAAAACCATTTTCCAATTTCCGAAAATCTGGTATTTCACACAATTGTGGTAGAAAAAAAATGTTAAAAATGAATTGAATTAACAATGTTTGCAGGAGAGGAAATTTCCATAAAACAGGAAATCCTATTCACCCAGTCTAGCTGTTGGTATTATTGAAATCAATCAAAGCCAATATCAAAACTGGCACTGTACAATATTTTACCAACAACTTTCTCTGATATGTATGCTTAGGTGGTTTATAACCTTATAAGTCATATTTCTAATCATTCAAAGTTTCAACAATTACAGTTCAATGATATGTCAGAAAAGAACGCTTAAAATCGAAAAGAAAAAAGTTGAAAATTTGATTTATATAAACATTTACGAACAACCAAATAAAAGACGGGCTTTGAATAAAATCCTTTCCAACATCAGTTGAAGTCATTACAACTTAGGTAGTCGGTCTGTAATAAAAGTCTTACGAGGTAAATTTCTTTTTTATACATGTTCAAAGAAGTTGATATGTTTGGTGGAGGTGCACACATTTCCATCAGTTTCGAATTCCTTGCAAATATTCTGAATGTTTTTATATTCATATTTCATATTTCAAATTCATAAATTATTATCTCCTTCAGAAAAAATAAGCATATCTGAAACAATGAATTGTGGTATTCAAAAGCTCATCAGTGGCAATTCTACGCTTCAAAAATACAAAACCATGTGCCCTGGTGAAATTTGTCAGCGCTAAATACGCTTAAATCAGAGAGAGTTGTGGGTAAATAGTATACAGTCCAATGCTCAAATATATGTGAGACATCAAGTGATTTTCACTCAGAACTAATTCATCACAAAATATCAGAATCCACAAATTTATATAAATATAAAGATAAAGTCCACACCTTGAAAAGACAAGTCGCCTTAACACTCTTTAGAAGTCGTTACCTTTCTATTTCTTCAAAAGCCTAGAATAGGTTTATGCACTCGTGTTTATCTTCTCGTATCTGTACAATTTGTGATTGCCTCTCGCTTTAATGATTTGAGTGTCTCTATGGAACACATACGAGAATCTCAGGAGACATTATTACTTTATTCAGAAAACGTACTCGAAATGACGCGGCCAACAGTACAGTCACCTGGCGAGCTATTATGACTTGAAATAATTACAGTAACATTTGATTACTTAGTTTCCTCATTGGATAACATCAAATCCATGTACTCATTTGATTAAGTTTTTATTATAGTTACTGTATACTTATATTCTATTGATTACCATTAGGAATATAGTTTCATTTCTGCCAATCCGTTTTATTGCAATAATGACTGAACCAAGAAAGGATAGCAGTCTAACATCGACGATGACGTGCATTTAATGTATTAAATTAGACGAAAAACTAGAACTAATAAATTAAGTTATGTCCTGTTATTTCCTGTGACTTTGATACTAAGATGGTTTGTCATTTATAATTTTTTTTTAAATTTGGTCTGCCATGCATGCTTCTTGTGTGTGTGTGTGTGTGTGTGTGTGTGTGTGTGTGTGTATGTATGTATATGTGTGTATGTGTGTGTGTGTGCGCGCGCGCGCTTTACGGCAGCAGCTTGAGTTATGCAATGAAACGCTTGAAGCAATGATAATTTATCATTTTGTATTTGATTATCATAAATATGCACAGCTCTTGTCGTAAAAGTCAAGAACCCGAATAGTATGTATAATTATCAATCTTTCATTTTAAATTTCTGTTGATTTTTTTGTTTCATATTTGTGCAAATATAAGGTTGGGCTACCTTTATATGAAGGGCACCAGATTGTATAGGTGAAAACGGTTATATACTTGACACATATCGAAAGATTGGTATATGTTGTGTCCTACGTCTCTTTGCTCATATTTGCCATACCCATGTCTTAGTATTTAGTATATAGTATTTTCTACTTTCAACCGCTGAGCGGTTTATATTTCGCTAAAAGTGTTGTGTATTTCTTTGGTTACGACTCGTGATTGGCACCCGTCAGTCACATCACATAATTTCTCCCTACCTTGAGTACACTTTCTATTAGACAGGTTACCTGATCATTTTCAATATCACCAAATGGTAATCCCATCACAAGAAGACGTCTTATTTTCCACTTGCAGCGTTCCGTCAGAATGTGAAACAAAATGAACATTTTGATCCCCTTTGATAATCAATCGTACAAATTCTCTTCATCGAAAATTAGGGATTCAAGAATGCCTACGAAACTCATAGTACTAATTTTCTGCTGAATTGAAAATGATATTCCTCAGGCTCAAACATCCAATTAGCAATAAAATACAGATGATTGAGAGATAGGTCGAGATATATGATGATAGACATATATCTATCATAGTTTTTAAACATCTCTAAGTTGAGTGTGTCTGTGTGTGCAAAACGTATTCATTGACCTCATATATGAAAACTAAGACCAGGTATCAGTATCTTGTCCGAAACTTTTGAGATACCAAATGAAACGGTGATCCTATAAATAAAATTTCAGGCTATTGTGTAAATAGGTTTTAAAACGATGAAGGTCAAGGTCAGTGTTTGACTTGAAAATGTTTCTTCTATGAAGATAGGTGCATGCATGTGAATAAAGTCAATTTACAATAATTCTAAAGGTATTGAGAGTTGCTATTTAACCTTGAAGATGAAAGGAGTGTTTGACTTGAGAGTTTACTTCTATTACAACTTATCTCTTATAATATCGATGTAGACACGTGAGTGGAATTTCACTTTATTTAACTTCGTTCTGTTATGGTTGAAAATGTTACCTTTACGACAGATGTGGCCACCGTTTGTCAAGGTTATGAAATTAATATGTACTCTGAGATCTCTGACATGTATTTCCTGTGTGCTTGATATTGCATTATGGGTGTCAGAGATACGGCTGTCCATAGACGGGTGGACAGACGCACCGATGGACAAATGTTATCATGTAATGGATCAGGATAACATAATTACAAATAGGCACACGTGACTATGGACATACGTAGGCATGACGCATGAGGGAATTCAAGCAGCAGGTTAGACCGATTTATGATGTAGAAGTCGAAGAATTTAATGTAATATATCGCGGAGGACCTGGGATCTAACGGCTACAAGCGACAGTATAGTTCGGAGTTAAGATTTATACACTTACAGGCACAATACTCGAGAAGCTAAAACTTACAATAAGTCGTGCGTGCAGAGGTAATTGTTGTGCGAAAATTGCATTTTTTTGCAATACGTTAATTTTGTTATTTGAACAAATTAGGTGTTCTGGCGGGAATATGCGTGAAAAGACATGACATCGTAAAGATGTACGCATGTTGTTACTCGAAATGAACTCGTCATGCAAGGGAATTGGCTTACGGGGGATAGTTGTGTTGTCTCTGTGCTGTCTGACATCTGATGAGGAAGTAAATTGTATTGAAAAAATCCAAAACACCTGCTTTTAAACTAATGTTTGCCCAGATAATGATAACAATATACAGCATGTTTTAGGCATCGTCTGTTCCTAAATTACTAATAAGGTAAATTGGTCAACATAGGTTTGCATTGGTTTGGTTTCCATAGAAATATATATTGCAAATGTGTATATGTTTAGAAGAAGTTTGCAAATTTCTACAACGTAGTTGATATGTTTTGAATTTGGTATTTTCCTAGACAAAATTCAATGGATGGTCGTTCTGTATTTCAGTTGCATAGGTGTTCTGATCTTTCTTGTTCACACTATAATACTTTATGGAAGAAGTTATAATTTACTGATAAACGAAATATATACAAGTAAAACTCCAAAGACAGTATAGGTTAAAACAAGGAGATTGCACTCTCCCATCACTTTTCAAAACGTGTTCCAAAAAAATCCATGTTTTATGGCTTCCAGTAAGAGTCCGGATGCTCTATCTGGTCTCAACTCCTCTGAACAGACTCAGCTGACTGAATGTCTCATGAAACTAGATTCCATTTGCAGACACCATCCTATCCTACACTGCAAGAGGGGTTATATAGTGCAAGTGTTTTCATATTACCATATTTATCATATGTCACAAATACCTATAAAACTTATATTGTGAAGGTGATATAACAGGCTGTTATGATTTAGCGTGCCATAAAAACTGATCTAGCGGTGCGTAAAATGGCATAAAACGGAAAGAGGCCGTGATACACTTTAAAATATTCACTCTGATTGGTTACAATGCAAACTATATGTTGTCTGCATTAATCATCTATAAAATAAATTTGATTATTATGATTTAACGTTATATATGTTTTTAAATCATTGCGAAATGATTGGCGTGACTCTTCGTGTTTAGGGGAAACGGCACTCTCAAATCAATATTATTCTATAATGTTGAAATATCGATTATACTGTCTACATGTAATTTCTGGAAACATTGACAGCAATATGTGAGGAGTGTATGGGCATAGCACTGCAGCGAGTTATGGTAATGAAAGATATAACCCAGAAGGGTCTCTATGCTATTGTTGTGTCTTCATGCATTTGACATTGTAAGCATTCCAAATGTAGAGTACTCTGCATGAATGGACTGTGATCGTTTCTTCAAAATGATATTTAGTTGTCCCCATGGAACCAGTTATCATCAAGAGTGTCACCTCTTTACAGTACTACGCGTAGCATAATGAACCCCTCCCCTAGGGTCCTCTGGGCCCTATGATACTGGTTTCCAAATTCCTCGATATGCCACACAGCAAATATAAAATTGCAGCTGGTGAATAGTTTGCTTGTGTCGACCTTTTAAATATCGCATATCTCTTCTGCATACGATCTATGACATTTTGTCGAAAAAAATCAATATCTTGAAGTTCTTGGAGTTCAATTTCTTATGTTTACTCTACAAATGGATATGTACTCTAGGATGCATTCTGTCGTCTCTTCTATATTCTTTTACATGAATGATTTTATTTCTTGTATCAAAATTTTGCTTCCGTAATATGTTTTTTTCTCTTTAGATATCTTTAGACACAACATCAAGAGAAGTAGCTCTCTTACACTGACAATGTAGGCGATCTATTACTGTATCACGCACATTTTTTCATTAAACTGACAACACTATTCACTTACGATTCAAATACCATAAGTTTTTTGTAATTCTAAACAAGAAATAAATCAAGCCTGCTCAAGTCGGATATGAGATAGATACATCTCATTTTTTAGAAGAATAACCCAAAGGTAAATAAATGTTATATGTATTTTTCATCGGTTTACATTTGAGAATATTGTCTGTCAATATCTGTTAAAAATGGTCGATTCAACCTTTGATAACGAACTTATAAGACGAAGTTCTGAAAGCGAACATTGCTGAAGTAGTATTTTAGTAGTAGAATTTTCTATACATCAAAGTGAAGTAAATGTATGTTTGTCACATGTTATCAATAATCGATAATCACTTGAAAGAGAAAGAGATACATAGATAGATAGACAGTAAGACAGACAGACACACAGACACAGACAGACAGACAGACAGACAGACAGACAGACAGACAGACAGACAGACAGACAGACAGACAGACAGACAGACAGACAGACAGATAGATAGATAGATAGATAGATAGTGTTTCATCAACATAACCATAATTATTCTAGCTACAAACAAGTAACTAAATACTGACATATAGTTACTAGACTTGCGTTACAAGCATGATTTGATTGCAACCGTATTTGTGTCAAGGCTGTGATATCTTATTACTACAACATCGACCACATTAAACGTATAAATGAAATGTCATGTGACGGATTATGCAGAAACTATGCAAAAATGGCCAATACTAGTGTAATGATGATTTTAATTAAAACTAGGTTATAACCATAAGTCGCATTTCACATCATCGAATGAAACACGATATATCGTAAGTTATTCAGCTCTGATCTTTGTGGGTCCTTTAAGAAATTACATTATAAACATCGTCTTCTAAGCTTGGATCTGCTTTCACTTTCTTACAGAAGGGAATTGATTGATGTCAAGTTTATTGTAAATAGTTTGAATGGTAAATATGATGTCAACGTTTATAATTAAATTTTAAGTCATATGCATATGTACAAGATCCAAATTTGTATGGGTTTGCGTGAAAACCAAGTGGTTGGTACTGTGATTTATACTTCCCGAAACAAGGACAATTTCATTTGTTTCTAAACTTGAACACAGAGGTAGAAGTTATCTTCTGAGCACCAGCGGACGAGATTATTACTTGAATGCGATACTCACTGAACCCCTCTACAGTAGAAAATGAAGGAGGATTGGCATTTTAGTCTACTTTCCGGCATGTAACACGATTGTTTGAAGATGCGACGTGTATAGCAGTTAGATCTGATGCGAATGTTTTTGTACAGCAAAGAGTTAGAATTTCAAATTGAAATGCAAAAATGCCCAGTAGCTATAGCTATCTCCTGCCTGGAAAAGAGAGAGAAAACAATTACTGGAAAAGGTTCAAAGCCTTGCTATTAGATGAATCCCTTGTCATTTAGCTGCTGATGTTACATCGCGTAAACCAATGTGTACTGCAATGCATTATAATGCTTTTTTGCACAACACATGCCACATGCTCTGATTAAGCAATTAGCATAGAAGAAAACAGGTGCGGTCAATAGTGCAATACAACAATACCCTAGTGTATGGTTAAGACATATAGATCGACCCCACACGTTCGTTATTTGTATAGTCTGTATTGTACATATAACAACATATTCTGAATTCCTTACAGAATTCTTAACTCTTAAAGTGCCTGAGCGACATATAATGTTTCTTATTTTCGCTTTAAATTTCTAATGTTGAAATTCAGCATTAATAGGTAAGGCAATAACATCTTTATCTAATGTTCTCTACTAACTGGAGCAATATTGTTTTCCATCGTTAGCCAATGTTTCCTGAAATAATGCCAATACTATGGAAATCAAGTTATAGGCAAACTGAGATAGACACAAAGTTGTTGCAAGATGTTGATATGATCTGTCAATGGTCATTGATATAATGACACTGACAGTAGGATGGTCTCTAGTATATATATAACTTTTATTCAAGTGACTATGTGTAATCTGCCACATGCAACACAAATACCTTTAGCTTTTGTTTCATTGAAACTCTTATCGAAAATCTTAGTTAAGCCCCAACTATTACAATGGGCTCTGTCCATTCGTCCATCCATCTGTGTTTGTGTCCATCTTTCCATCTGTTTGTGCGTCCGTAATGCGACATTTCTCTGACATGCAATATCCAAATTGTATTCAAACCTAGCACAAAGGTGAAATGCCATATGGGACATCTGCGCGTCTGCATGTTTTGCGACATATGCAAATTTGACCAAGTGGTAGCTATATTTGTTGCGAAAAAATGATATTTACTGTATAATCAGAGACCATAGATACATAGGCAGGGACACCATTCATGTGTCTACCCCATTAAGCTCTCTGTCTTTTAAAAACCGTCACATGATTTTTCGTTAAACCGACGTTGACCGGGTTTGATTGTTCACATCGCCGTTGACTGTTGACCTATGCCATTGGGCATATATCTAAAAAGGACCCAGCCAAGCTTTTAATCATTTGTGATGTATATGACGTGACATTACAGGTAGGCGAGTTAAAAAAAAATCGGTGCATATCGTTATATATATTCAACAATAATATTCAGTGGTACTAATGACAGATACAAGTCATCAAATATTTAAGATAGTACGTTCAGATGCTGGTTCTGCCTCAATTAGCAATGATATCCATACGTGTTTTGTATTCATTATGCCATTCTTGTCAGTCATGATCAGTTTGGAAATATTGTAATAAGCCATTTCCTCGATCAATGAACTAAAAGGTTAATATGTTATCTTCTATCTCATTTGTTTTTTACATTGGTATATATATAGCTGTTATGAGACATTACCAATGAAAGACGTCGATTCTGGGACTTCAAGTATCACAACGTAAGCTCGAGTTGTCTGCCTTCTTACTCGCATGGTGCAGAATCTAAGGGTATCAGAAATCAAGATTATATTTTACTGTCTTGATTCATTGCTGCAATGAGGTATATATATATATGCATTAATTGAGAATTCCTGATGTCTAACACCCGTTGGGAATAATTGGGATTCACACGGAGATGACAGAAAGGGATATTATGCACCCACTATAATTCATTTAAATCGTATGATTAACTTCAAAATTGAAGATATCGATGTTCCTCATTCGGTCAAGTACAACGCATAACGTTAACTCAAGCGTTTCAGCTACAATTGCCCACATTCACTTAGAACGTTCATATCACGTGTATTATAACAGTGTTTCATTATCAGTCCAGTAGTGTTCGCTCTAAATGTACTCAATTTGTAAACAATGTCACCACTGCACAAGCAATCGAAACCCAACTGTGTCACATTAGAATATAGACAAATTTGATTGACACTTCATTCACTGATAGCGATCAGCTAGAATCTACCCTTCCCATCCAATGGATAAACATTGTTTACAGATTGATTACATATCGAGCGACGACATACTGAGTTGATAATCAAATTAGTCAATACTTTGTATTTTTTTTAGTTTATATATATATATATATGTTTATTGCGTTTCTAGGCCTCCGGCCCATGTGCAAAGTTTACAAAATAGTGACAAATACGTTTCTGTCGTACAGATAACAAAAGTGAGAAAAATATATTACTAACATAGTATTCACTTTGAAAGTTCTCATCTCCATAGCTTTGAATACATATTTACATAAATTGAGCAAGATATCTGAATTAGCAGTACTCATTATTGTAATTGGGTTGGTTGTGAATATTGAATGTTAAGAGTTGGTTTCTAAGGTGATCATAAACTGGACAAATTAACAGAAAGTGGTACTCATCTTCTACATCCCCTGAGTTACAAATAGTACACAATCTATTATGAGAATCAACACCATGATGCCGTCCCTGTTTTATGGCCAAAGGCAAAGACGAGCATCTGAAACGTGACAAAACATGAATAAATTTATGACTACAGTTCAAGGATAAATACCTTTCGGGTTCAAGTACACTTTTAAAGATACTGTAAGTACGTAATTTGGGTTTTCCTCTCAACTGCCCAGCCCAGCCCAGAGCTGCTTGCAAACATCGGCAAACATAGTATTTTACACCTGATACGAATGTTCTAAGTGAATGGGGCAAGTAGCTGAAAGCATCCTCTGGTCAAAATTGTACAGTGACCACTGATTTATTTCTTGAGATTAACTGACAAGAGGTTGAAGTTTTCTTGGTCAATATCACATCAAATGTTTAAACAGTTTATTTCCGAGGCTCATTCGAGTTACAGAAAGGATTGAATCTCACTAATTCAACACTTTGGTCATGCTCAGTTGTGTAGTGTTCAAGAGAAGTGATTTGAATTATAGTGTTGACTGTGGTTTCGTTTGAATGATCTATTTGTTTATTCTCTTAGGTTTTAGGGATGTCGTCCTCTCTTTCTACCAACAACTCTCTTTTTATTCACACAACCGACTTATTTCACGAGTTTACATTATGTTATACCAATCTAATACTAATGTGTATTTCAACTAATTAGCTAATTATCGTTTGGAGTTTTGTAGATGAACTTATAAATATAATCATCCCTATCCCTACTTCATGAATCTGATGCAATACCTACTCAGAAGAATATGGAGATAGATTTTTCTATTGGTACGGCATATAGCGATTATAACGCCCTTTGGCGTGATTGTCATGACAGCAAGTACACCATAGCAAGAAAAGGAAGGAATCTACTAAAGGTTTCAAAAATACCTTTGTGTTTGTATTGCCAAGAGTAAAATTTCTCCAATGCCATATGAATCAGAGTCGAGCAAATTAATCCTGTGAAATTGCAGGATCGACAATGAAATGGAAGGGAAAAAGAAGTATCAAACGAAATGTTTTATACTCTCGTTCCCATGGTGATAACTTGAATCCATAAAGTATCAATGGTTACACTATACAAGTGTTAAAGTACCTAAGCTCATTATTAGAGTATGACGTTTAAGGCTCCCGGCGAACATATACCACGTAAATAATGACCGAGCGTTATCAAGATCATTATTTGTGGCATATTAATGTCGGAACATTTATGCCATTTTGTTTACCATTTTAGACGTCATGATCCTGTGTAGTGTAAACATGCTTTAATATAAGCACGACACATGCGTGTGCACACACACCCACAAACACACATGCGCGCGCGCGCGCTTTTGTCATATACCTCGTGTAGCAGTGCTAAAGACATGGCAGCAAAGACTTTGAATGAAAACAAATCTTTCAGCGTAATACATATTATTTATGAGATGAAATCATTCAAATCTTGAAATCATGTTCAAAGCATTCCTAGTACTTCCTGTATGTGAACATCTGCATGCATAGAGAAAACAATTAATTATGCAAGCCGGTTTTCCATACACAAGTCAAGCTTACCCTTTGTCAATTATATTGTGCCCTGCAGTAATAACGTCAATGTTACCATAAAAGAAAACTTCACTTGATATTTCATAATAATTTTATAGTATACATGGAATGAAACCATAGTCACGATTTAACCTTGTTTAGTTCAACCATTATTGATTATTTATTTATTTATATAAATGCTAAAAGTCATAAATCGATTCTTCACTTTCTCAATTTCTATAATTACATGTACTAACCTACTTCTGTCAATCAACATGTGTATTGGAATATATCCTACTGAGCTGTAAAAGAAAGATTCCTTGATTTAGAATACCTGTATGCACGTTATTCTGGCATTTATTTTCTCAACTTGTAGAAACTACAAATGTGAACTACTGAGTTAAAAACCACTCCTGCAAGTAAACTGGTGGACACACACAGTTGTGTAAATATATCTATTTGGTTTAAATACATTCAAAAAAGAATTAACGTTTATAAGGAAAATTGCTCTCAATGCGTTACTGTAGTCAGGAAGTAATAATAATAAACTTTATTGCAACCTTATCTATCATTTCGATATCAGTATAGTACAATAAAGTAAAAAAGAAAATGCTTATATTGACCATACACAAAAAACAGAGTAATTTCACAATGTGAAGATCAACATATACATGTAAATGTAATTGTCAAATGTATATCACGAGGCAGCTGGTATATTTTTGTTCAAGTGGTGTTCTCGAATTTTGAATCCTTGTTGAATAAATGTACTTATTTCAACTAGTTTATCTATTCAACTAGTATTTATGAAATCATTTACAGCAATTTGCCAGGCAATTACTATTTCAACCATATAGATAGACAACTTGAATGGACAACGTGTTTTTAAACAATAATACACATTCATTAATTCTCAAAGGGGTCTATATAACCTCGAAATAAGGAGCACGAGTGGTTCAACGACCCACTAACAAGGAATAAGAAACTACATCTGTCTGACATACACACGACAGAATTATGAAACAAAAGTTATTAAATTCAAATGTGTTTTTTTTGGCGTCAGACATGCAGTTTAATTTTCTTGATGACGAGTTAACCTTCTTCGTAATTGTAACTTCAGGCACAATGTTCATGCATGCTTGTGACAACATTTTTTCTTATTAATTCAGTGGGGAATTAGACTATTGTAAATCGCCATGTACATCCTTGAGTCATTATAGCAAATCATAAGCTTATATACGTAATTTTATCTCCGTTTTCAGTCATTAAATTTGAGGTTCACTTCGCTGACCTTGACTTTTTTGTAAGTCAATTCCAGATAAGTCATTTTCAACATTTCTTTAGTTTGAGGTCTTCTATAATCCAATATTTTGAATCTAGAATGTTTGACATCACGTCTTGATAACATACATTTGAAACATTTCGATTAATTTTTTGTTCATATTGATGTTATCATATTTCATAATCAGCAAATCGAATGACAAATCTACGACATTTTAGTTGGCAAGTAAAATTTCAAAAACCCCGAAGGGTTTGGCATAAGTTCTCATCAGGGTTTGATGTCCAACTTCATAATACATATATACATATATACACACATAACGAACGGTTTTCAAAATACAAATATTGTACCTATATAAGGTTAAGATCTGAAATCACAGCATAGGTTTGAAGTGAAACCACATACGATAGTTGTTAACCTCTGCAATTCTGTTTTAATAACCATAGGGGAATTCATTGATCGTAATCTAGTCGATATTATAAACTTCACACTTGGGCAAATTAAAGGCGAGGTTGATTAAAATGTAAATATAAAGATTGTCTAACTTTTATTTTACCTAACGCCTGTTGCATAAAGCAATAGTAGAGTAGCAAAGACGTTGTGATTCCACTAATGTCTATAAACGTTATCTGTTTGACATCCTTCTGTTAGTCAAAGAAAGGTATGTTGACGCATATTATATATCATTCCTTTTTCGACAATGACGAGGATTGCTTGGGTTACTGAAACGCAAAAGTAAGTTGCTAGCTACAGTTTAACGTTTTCATATATACAGTGTTCAACAAGTTTAGATCAGCACCCAGCTCTATCCAATGCTCTTGAGAAATAAAAGGTATGGCGTGGGCGAGAGCATATATATCCATTCTAAATAGTAAACATATGTTGTCATTTTAATCACGAGAAAACGTTTGATATGTTAATTCATCACACGTGCAAAGGTTTTGTTATTCTTCGACATTTCCGAAAGAATTCAAAATATTGCCGGGATAGGTGCAGGTTGAGAGCATGTAGATCTATTTTTTAATAGTTTTTATTAACAGTGAATATCTAATGCAGTTACCAGATGTAGTTATCCTGTTTTCTTACCGTTCACATTATCCTATTAAAATGTACATTTGCAAAAGCATTGTCGAAATGCTAGTCTCGTGGACCTATGTAGAAAGGAATGAATACTTAGACCTTGGAATATTACGAAAAGATTCAACATTGTTCATGCACCTGAAGAACCATAGTTTTTTTCAGATCTAGACAGGACTTGGTTATAGACCTGGTCAAATTGTATGCGTTCGTAGGGCAACATTAACAGCAACGTATCCCACAAATGTTATTGTTTTGTAATCTAACACACAACTCTCATTTAGTATTACGGATATGTGTAAAAGATCGATTTCTACAGCTTATTATACACTTTGCTTGCTACATACATCACAACATAAACAAACAAAATGTGTTGGTTACATAGATGGCACAATTCTCCTGTTATTTATCTGACTATTCTGTACTCGACACTTCCAACAAAATTCAATCTCCGTTACTGAACGAAATATATGTTGAGGCATACTCGGTTCCTTTCCGTCGAGGAAGTTTGTTTTAAAATGTAATAAATATACGCATCTCAAGTGAATATTTACTGCATATACGTATTACTATGTTTTATATTTGTATAGCTCGGAATTAAAATGTATATTCGAATTGAAGATATCCATGACGTTATAAATACGTAATGCTTAATTTAGACAAAACAGTTTTGTCAGACGTGTTTGATACTTACGACGCAAACTCATTTAACATCTACATAACATGACGAACGCTGTAACTGAGACATAATTTGAGTCCACAGGCTTCAAGGATTCTACATAACAGAGTTGGAGAGCAGTTGCAGAACGTATATGAGTTTATTCATACAGGTATCCACAGTACAATGTTATGCATAATAGTGTACAATATCATGGATAACAGAGTAACAGCAAATACAGTCTATTAAATGTACCCATCTGATAGAAAGTCTCGTGATAGACTTTTTATACTCACATGTGTAAACTAAGCATGATGTTGTATCCTAATTTACTTTCGTTACGTTTCGGAGTTGTCAAGTATTAAAGCCATTGGCGCATTGCCACAAAGATAATTAACCTCGTCTGCAGGATTGAACAGTTTTAAATTCTCTTAATTGTTGTTACAGTACATAGTGTATTAGATTTATTTGCTTTTTCCTCGGATGGCAATCATGCGTCAGCAAGAGAAGATATTTAAATTTTGTACTCACGCTCTTTGAAATGAATCGGCAGTAGAGTAAATTGTGTACACCTTACCAATGCTCTTCTTTGGAAAAACACGGGTCAGCCTCTGAGTCAGTATCAGGAAAGGTAATGTGAATAGGGAAAACGGAATGTCGTGGCCGGAATAATATCCTTGACGTCACAATATGTTAATTTCGTCCGAGTGAGACGTAAAAGAACCTTTGAATATATTAGAGTGTCCTAGAATATCGTTTTGATACAAGGAAACGTTTATTCAGAAGAATGTGGATCATACTACTTTACCAAGTGAGAATAAGTATGTATTCTTAAACCATACAAATCCGAAATAGAATTTCAATCAGGTTTCCCAACGATTGATTACATTCTATGCTTTTAGAGATATTAAATCTGTCATAGCCAGAATATATCCAACAAGAATATAGTATTCTATATTCTTGGCGACATTGAATAAGCCACGGTCAGACGTGATATAACAGGAACACACTGTGTAATTACAGTAAGTGTAGATTTATCTTATCACAATAAAGTGCAATTATCTTTAACCCATGATACAGTACGACTTTAATATAGCTCAAGTGACCATGATTTAGAGTTCAAGGAGGGCACTTACTAAATCTCTGACTTTTCTCTTTAATTTTAGCATATTTAGTGATATACACTAGACATTGTCTACAGCTTTGTATCACCTTTATTACAAGGTATTGTGCCAACACATTGTACATATGGTAGCGCCTTCAACTGGGAAGCTCTTACGTCAGACGGTCTTTCAAGTTTATTCTAAGTTGTGTATTGACTCGCACAGAACCTCTTCTTTCACCAAACGAAACAGTTGATTATACATTTTACCAAAATATGCAAGTTTACAAAATGCAACAAATTTTCACTAGGTCCAGTTTTATTTGAAGATGGAATATTACCATCATGTCACAATATATATAGTCATATGGATATAGTTATATGGATGAACTAAATTTGTTGAAATAACCATATATATTATTGCATACATTGCAGTGTCTATGAAATAACAGATAATCAAAATATTTCCTAGAAATGATCTTATTTAAAAGGTTAGGTATATTTCTTTGGGTAAACAAGAGTGTTTTTGATTAAAATTATGCTATGCTTGCGAATCGTGCAATTGTCATCAGTTTTCAAAGAGTACCCGGATTACAACAATATCGGACGAGCAAAAACATTTTTCAATTGATTTCATACTAACCTAATGATTTCTCTTTAAGAGAAATGTTCAAATTAACGCCGAATTCAATGTAATTATCAAGATTTGGAAGTCATGAAGCATAACGACCTCGAATTCGACCTCGGGCTTACCAATTTGATCCATTATATATGTTTCAAAGCATTGCCTAGCTATAGGTCTAGGACATTCAGAACTGATTGCTAACAAGCAGCGGAATCGTATCCATGGCAGAATAAGTCATTGACATCAAATATAACAGGTACTCACAAATGTGACAGTAAGCTGAAGATCGACAATTTGAAAAAAACGTTTGAGGAAAGGAAGATGCCTACATGTGACATCAGAGAATGACTCGTTCAAATTTATTAACATTCTTCGAATTCCATTTTTGGATTTATTAACCATCCGCGTATAACCTGTCATAAGCAGGTTAAATATTCACCATTGTAAGTGTTAACACATCTATCTAATCCCGCTTTCATCAAATTTCGAATAATGTAGTAGATACGCCTTGAATGCAACTCTTCTGTACTACTACTACTACTACTACTACTACTACTACTACTACTACTACTACTACTACTACTAATTCTACTACTACTACTACTACTACCACTACCACTACTACTACCACTACTTCTACTACTACTACTAATAGTTGGCGAGCGCTGGAATTTTAGACAGTTTCGCCCATTCTATTCAGTTCTCCATCACGTTTGGCAGGTCTTCTTGTAGCACCCCGATATTTCTCGCAAATATATCAGGGAAAGTGTATTTCTGTCAGCCTCAAATACAGTCATGCGAAATTACGACATAATTCATTCTCAAAGATTTCCGAAATACTCTGAAGCGTAAACAACGTAACAACTCGGTATTAAATATCGTCATTTAAGAGATTGCTTTATGTCACAAAGAGTGAAACCTGTCCATCATTTTACAGCCACAGGCAATTTCCTTATGCTAACATGACAGTGCGTTGTCTCAGAAAGATAAGTGTAAGGACGTTAAACGCGATAAGGATACGCGATAAGATTTTAAGTGAAATGCATTGCAACTATATCTTCTCGAAACTGTTTCTTTAATGACGCATTCATGGGATAATAATGTTCACAGCTCTTTGACAACAGAGTGTGCATATCAGATCGACTTGAATCCACATGACGCCGTCTATACGTGCAACACACAAACAGTAAAGTGGGGATATGTTCAATAAAATTAAACTTATAACAAAAGTTTCTGTATACAGACTTTCGATTATTCTTCTAATCAAGCAGCATAGTGCCATATATGTCTCTCTACTTGAGTTGTTTTCATCTGGGTAGTCATGCTGCATTTCTAATTCTGGCACTATGATAGAAAAATAATTGGGCATCCTATTAGCTCTTAAATACTATACAATCATTGACACACTAGCTTCTGTACAATCTTTTAATCATATATCTATGCTCATAGCAATCATGATTTGATATGTGAGCGTGCCTGCCATTCATGCGGACCAAACAACATCATTAAATCAGTCCTCCATCATCCATCCACCCATCTATCATCCATCGTCCATCCATCCATCCATCCATCCATATAAATAACAGTATAACATGCAATATTCAACTTGTACACAATAATCCATCGAAATTGTTGTTGAAATATATGAAAAGAGTAGGGGAGGGGGGGGGGGTACTTATTCATGCATACCATATAACACAAACCGGATATTTACAGATAGTAGAGCACAATGCATCGCCAACTGCTTCGTTTGGTTACCGAACAGGTTCTGTGCGAGTCAACACACAATTTAGAATAAACTTAAATTTGAAAAGACCGTCTGACATAAGAGCTTTCCCTGTGAAGAAGCTACCATATGTACACTGTGTTGGCATAACGCCATGTACTAAGAGTGTACGAAGCTGTAGAAATTGTCAAGAGTTATATCACTAAATGTGCTTAATTAAACAGAAAAGACAGAGTTAGTAAGTGGTCAAGGTCACGAGCTATATTGAAGTCGGACTGTATCATGGGTTGAAGGTAATTACACTTTTTGGTGATAAGATAATTCTACATTTACTGTAATTACACAGTGTGTTCCTGTTATATCACGTCTGACCGTGGCTTATTCAATGTCGCCAAGAATATACAATACCGTGTGTTCCTGTTGAATCTCCGCTGACTATGACATACTTAATATCTTCAAAAGCATAGAATGTAATCAATCGTTGGGAAACCTGATTGAAATTCTACTTCGGATTTGTATGGTTTAAGAATACATACTTATTCCCACTTGGTAAAATAGTATGATTCACATTCTTCACATTCTTCAGAAATAAAGGTATCCCAGAGCCAAACCAATATTCTAGGTAACTCTAATAAATAACTGTATGACTTTCTAAAAATAAAAGTTGAATATGATCTAGGCTTATATTGCTAAAAAGATATGCTACTATAATGTTACATATTTAGTATTCTAACCTTAAAAACCATCAGTGGATCAGTGGTCGGCAGCTGTGGCCAACTACCTCAGTCATACATTAAACACTCTATCATTACACTTAAGTTGACTTACAAACGTTTCCTGCTGGGTTTGAACTCGTTTAAATCTGTCGGTTCATTATGCATAAATTACAACGCCATTGAACGACCAGTTCACCTGTTCATTGGAGATTATCGTAATTTCTAACAGTCTGCTGCTTACTGACGATGATAACTGATGTATGTATGTATGTATGTATGTATGTATGTATGTATGTATGTATGTATGTATGTGAGTTACGACTTACAATGTTTAATTCCCACGATTAATTTTGGAACTTTGAATTAACAATATTGCGTGTCGGTCAAGTCCCCAGTACAACTAGTAAGATTAGTTAGCCCTGCCACTATCTCGTTTTAACAAAATCAGTGATTATTTTCCCCGAACCAAATTTAATATCAAGTCAGGATATATGAAAGAAGGCTTTCCGCAGAGAATTGTTTCCAGGTGATTAATATTTCATGGTCCAATGGTGTGCATTATGTGTGAAGTAGTTCAATGCAATATCGTGTAATCGTGAAGTTCACAGTCAATAGCTGTTAAATAAAGGAGCATTCAGTAATTCCAAGTGCTGGGCCTGAGGAAGTCCGATTTCTTTTGTCTAAAAAGTGACCCGCCTTCACTTTCCAAATTTGAAGCTTGTATTCGTAAGATAATGCCTGATTTCAAAACACCTATAATTATGCAAATTATTCATTGAATTAAAAATACAATCATGGAATATTTATATCAAGACCACTTTGTTAACATCAATGCATGTTTCAAATTATATGAAATTTGAAGCTTCACAAAATCACGAAACCTCAAACAACACATGGGGTCTGTTACCATCAATGTATGTATGGAATTATACGACATCTAAAGCATACATTATTAACATTGCCTAATTACAGAAAAAATGTTATTTATGCAAATAGCTCATTAATATTCATGGTATGTTTACCAAAACCTAATCAGTCTCAGCCATAGCCATTACCATAAAAAACACTCGAGTGAAGAAGGTATGTACCAATATCCTTAGAATTGAGCAGGCCGGTTTTTCAGAAAATGGTGACATTGACAGGCAGACAGACAGACATACATACAGACAGACAGACAGACAGACAGACAGACAGACAGACAGACACAGACAGACACACACACACTCACACACAGGTGTACATACAGACAGATATCACTATACTAAAATCATCCTTACGAGAATTATTTAAAAACAAGCTAAGATATACTGTTCGAAATAAATATAAAGTTTGAATGTTCGATACGTTCTACGTTTATTTCTTTGCGCGTTTCACTTCTACGACTATTATCGAAAAGTTGTTTTCCGTTTCAAAAAATACTAAGTACTGGTCTTAAAGAGATATTTTCGGATACATTTTCAGTTACAATTACTCAAAGGATTACTCCATATGTTGAACCATGTTCCAATAATGATTCTTTGTTAAAAGGTTCTAGGCTTTTACACAACTAAAGCCTTGGGGTTTACTTTTGTTCACTTAACTTAAGGAGAACACTTACACACCTTGATAAGAGGAACAGTTACTTTAGGATATTAATACCCTAAAGATGATTTAGATATTTTTTTAATTTTCATTAATGTTTCCAGGTCTGACTGACCCATCCATATCTCTGGTAATATTCATTCGTTTTTCATGTACTTTGTCTTTCATAACGTCTGGTTTACTTTGTCCCAGACTAAGATGAAAACAACTTCACATTTCAATGTTGGTAGCCTTGTCAACGTCTTGTAATCCAAAGACGACTAAACGTTTGTTTTTATAGTGTTGCGACTCGAGGTCTACGTATCAGTTCTGATAAGTGTTATTTTTTCGTACATTTTGGATTAACTTGTGCAATATGTAGACTTGTTTGTAATAGGGTTCCAGGGTTATTGTAATAACACAAAGCTGAATCGGTTCTGTGATTTTGTTTTTAGAAAGTGATGATTCACAAAATCTGCAAAATTATTCAAGTCTACATTAGGGAGCACGTGTTTTTGGCAATTTGCAGCTGCTACATTACTGTTTATTCTTTGCCATGGCAAGGAACCCCGTTCCCCATACGCCCATGCTTATTGGTTGAGTGTTATGTAATACCACAAATAAGAAGTACAAGTTATAATAATTATGGAGTTATTATATTTAGCACATTGGCTGTTCTGAAGTAGTCTGTTGTAGCTAGCACTATGTTCTTCTATATACAGTTAGCAAATAAGACATGTATCAATTGCACAATGTGGGAAAGGAACGCGTGTATTGTCATTTTCGAGTTGTTTGGACGTTTGAACGTTTTTTTTGTACGGTACACATTATCACCTGCTCAAGATCGTTACTATAGCGCCAAACAATTCAAATTCGTATGTGTAATGTAAAGTTGCATACATTTTCGTGATTAAGAAACTGATATAAATATTACTTATTATAATTAAGTGCTTGCAATCCTCCAACCATACAATATTAATCATTGCTCGTTCTCTTTTGAAGCGTTTTCTTTCGCAATCGAGATTTGACAGCTCATGCCTGAAAGGTACACTTCACGGTCTAGATCTGGCAGAGTCATTTGGAAAGGTCACGAGCGGAAATTATATCGCCTCGGTTATCGTAAGTGATATTGTATATGAGTTTATATTTCGATAGTTTTTAAATACCCCTCCCGGGGATCTCATAAAAGGTAAATCATTTGGTTTACTTTATTTCAAAGTATTATATGTATCGAAATGTTAGTTTATAAATCAAAACCGTAATTTTAACTATAAATGTGCGAAAGGTGTCTCTAAATATGTGAATGTATGTATCTGCATGTCTGTCTATCTGTCTGTATGTCTGTCTGCCTGTCCGTTTGTTTGTTCGTCCGTATGTATGTATGTATGTATGTATGTATGTATGTATGTCTGTCTGTCTGTCTGTCTGTCTGTCTGTCTGTCTGTCTGTCTGTCTGTCTGTCTGTCTGTCTGTCTGTCTGTCTGTCTGTCTGTCTGTCTGTCTGTCTGTCTGTCTGTCTGTCTCTCTCTCTCTCTCTCTCTCTCTCTCTCTCCACATTTATTATGCAAAACTACAATGCATAAATAGGGTAAAAGAGCATGTGCATGGAAGTAATGACAGAGAACCTACTTTAGATGTAGGATAATCATTATGATAAATTAACGTATACTGTACAGATGTACATCTTGTATCTCATTCATAATGTATATATCATTCAGTGAAGTTCATTACAGCACTTATAGAGGCACACAACAATTTGCAACAGTTGCTGATACATTATATTCGTTTCATACGACTTTTAAATTCTACGGAAGTGTTTCACACAAAGAGCTTGACAGTATATGACACCTAATTACTGTAGTTTGCATATGGATATATGCCATCTATTCAATAAACTGCTTGCATGAAGGTATTAACTGGAAACCTACTTTTGTGCTGCTTTTACCGTTAATACGATATTTAGGGGTATTTCTCTTTGAATTACCTGAGATCTAAATTCGAATTTTATACTTTTAACAGTGTCGACATCAAGTCCGATTCCCTACTATATTACTTCAAAAATGTGTACACTAGAGACATTTTGCAATTCATGATCAGCTGCTAAGCGTCATGGGAGACACAATGCCTACAAATTAAGTGTAACTGGCGTAGTAACACTGTGTTTTTGAACCGGCTCAAGCGTATGTCTGTGCCGTTTATTTATGGCCAGTGAAGTTTAGAGATAAATCTACAATCGTATATACTCCCATTTTTTATTCATGAAGTAATATCTACTCTATGTAATACCTGGGATGGCACGATGGTGGTATTATAAGATGCATTTGGGTATAGGTGTAAAATATGATAACAAAGTTATAAGCTTAACGCACAGAATGTAGTACGCTATAGGAGCAGTGGTTTAACATATAACGAACCTTTTCATTTTATGCAGGCAACACTGATAGCTAGCTAGTTTTGATAGATACATACATACATACATACACACACACACACACACACATATACATACATACATACATACATACATACATACATACATACATACATACATACATACATACATGTATAGGACATTACTGTAAAAATTTCAATAATTCTTTGGTTATAAAAATTGAACAAGGGATAAACTTACCAGATCATAAGCTCATCTACGTACAAGTCAGCGATGGCATTACTGATGGAAAGCAGGTTGTAAACGGTATGTTAACAATCACGCATGTGCAACACACGTATTTTACAGATTGGTTTTGATCACACATCGTTTAGCATAGAGACGGAAATATTAAAGTATAGTTTGAAAAATGCCACGAGGCAGCCATACACTTAGTTTAAATCCACAGATCAAAGGTGAATTAAAACGATAAAGGTGGTTTATCAATGATTAAATGATTACAAAACTGTTTTTAAAATTTGGGTAACGTCAATGTTTACGAATGTCTGCGGAATCGATATGTCAAGTAAAATTAGTTAATGCACATAGTTTTTCTAATTACGATGCATAACAAACCAAAGGGCTCAATTTATAGTTATTCGTAATACCGTACACCCTAAAAAGTATCATATCGCCTATGGATAAACAAATTCGTATTGCTGAATACACGATCATAAATCAAAACGAATTGATTTTTGGGTCCGCATCCAAAATCGGCGTCCTCAACGGTTGTTTCTGTACTGCTTATGGATAATATCGACACATGTTAACATGTACAATGTCTGGCAATTTGTATTTGAAGTTCCAGTGAATATAGTTGTCTGATCATTATACTCCAGTTACAACAACTGTGGTGTCAGATTCAAAACCAAAGCTTTTTACTTAAGATTTAAACTTGCCATTATACTACCTATTAATAATATAAACAAAAAATAAGCATATGCTGCGTATTTTTTAAATAAGTAACTGACCAATTTCTAGTGAATATATCTTAAATTTGCCTGGTTATTTGATGAAAATATGTCCCAGTTGCTGCTAGAGTGCAGGAGACACCCAACACGAACATAAGATGATTTAAAGGACTATATATTCGTGTCCTACTTGTGGAGGAAAGGTCATTGTGGCTACTGTACTGTTCATATTTAGAATAGCGGCGTCTTTGTCCGGCTTTATTCTCGTGACAATATATGCACCGCTAGGCTCTTTTTTCCATGCTTCCAAACAGTAATTCCCTTTCCTCTTATGAGTGTCAATCTTACATGGTCAGAATGTGAACGTGATTGGCTTGCCTATACACGTGCAAATTCTCTCTTCACGCTTTTAATATCCGCACTTTTAAATTCATTTTGTCAGCGTTCTTCACATCTCCCTTTATGTATAGATACTAATGATAGAGACAGTTTGACTTCGGTAGTTTAGGAGATACAAATGCTAAGCAAGAATTGCACTATTAAGTTGAATCTGAATATCGAATAATAGCAAACACGTGACTTAGTCAAGGCCATGCTGTTTATACACCATCGTATAAATGGTGTCATCCCTATAAATAGAAACATCCAAATTTTATTGATATCGAAGTCCATTTTATTACAATTTATATAAACATTTGAACCGTTTTATCGTGATGAAAATCTGTAACTTAGTAGCCTTGTGTAATTGTCTGATATTAAACATGCTAATATTTCGTTTTGTGTTGATAAATCAGAAGTAGATGAGACTTTTTATTTCATTCCATTATAATAAATTTGTAGTAAGTAATCATAAAAAAGACGTGATAACACTAGGAACTGTATAATCATTTTATTGCCAACATAATATACAGTGGTTATACACCTCATAATATCCATCCACAAAGGCTCAAAACTCCACGTGTTATGATTAGAGCATATGAAACTAATGGTCTAACATAATCCAATTAAAAAAAAAATAAAGTTTGCGTCAATCACGTTAGATCCAGATATAACACAAGTCCAAAAGCACATAACCTTATGACCGGTCACTTAGGTTTCTGTGATGTAGGTGCTGATTTGGGTGGAGTACCATTTCAAACATTTCTCTAGAATGAAAAGATATAAAATAACAAAAAATAAGCTCGAGGAAAACGATTCTATTACTATCATTGTATAGATGAATTATAGCGTTATCGAGTGCATAGGCTGGGAAGAGTAATTTCATAATTGCAGAAACTGCTACTTGAAAAATAATCCTACAAGACACACAAGATAGACATGCGGATAACATTGAATGTCAATAGAAACGTTATATAGTCATATACTAGTATTCGCTACCGTTATTTAATTATTGGATAGATGGATAGGATAGTGCAAAAAGTAGTGTCGTATGGATTAGAGTAGTTTACACCAGCTTAGTGGGTACATTACAAGCAGATTATATCGCATGCATTATGTTTGCTCATAGACACTCCATGGTGTACTCTATAGGATTACCTATCGATTGCCTAGAAAGCGTGAAATTAACAAACCTTACTTTAAAAGCAATATGCAATTGCAACGCCCCATATTCTCTAAATACAACCTCAATAAATGTGTTGACATTTAAGAGTAAAGCCATTTGAATAATCTACCTCGTATGTACCCAATCACTTCCATTCGCATGAAGTTTTTTTATAACCGTCACGGAAGGCGGGAGATTATCTAAATACCTTTATCACTGATATAAAGGATATGAATTTGTTGCTGCTCTCTAGCTCTTCTTTACTCAACACCGTCATCCACAGGCCTCCTTACGGCACTGTCGAAAACGTACCCAGCAGGAAGTACTTATAGCTAGCTACTTAAAGTGGCCATATGGATGAGGATTTCATATTTATTTTGGATTTTTAATCTATAAAACAATTTTACCATAGCTTCCAAATTGGAAAATCAATGTGAAACAACACATGCCAAGTCTTTGTACGTACAATAATATATAACAAAGATTTTACAAATTTATTAATCTTTTGCAATTTAATGAGTTACAAACAAGGACTTGGTATATGTTGAGCAATTAGATATTATTCCCCAATGTATTTCTTCGTTCGGCCTAGAAAACAGGGCCGTGTTACTTTTAGTCAGAGAAGAGAAATGACTAACCATTAGTCCACGGGTAATTTCCGGCTGAATGAAGAAACAAATTGGGAATACTGTACTACAAGGCCTAATAAACAAGATTGTGCGGTTCCGATTACGCTCGATTTTAGAATAGGTGGGATAGGTAGATTTTTTACTTTATTTTTTTCATTTTTTTGTGTGTGTCTAGTTCAGGTTTTCCATTGTTTTCCAAATGGTCTCTGTCTTGTTTATTTCTTCCTATCATATGTAAAGTCATTACAGATTGGAAGAACAGTTTCAGAGTGTCTTTTTAAGTTGATGGCAGTTTCCGCATCCGCTATTATTCGTGAGACATTACAATTTTTAAGATTTTATTATTTTTTTCTCGAATACGTAAAAAAGTTCAGGATCGGCAGTGAAAAGCTAGGTGGGGGTTGGGTAACCGGAACCAAACAATTTATTTTTTTAGGCCTAATTCGTAACTATAATTCATGAAAAGGTATTGAAGAGTAAAGGCGTCGTGGAAATGATATTTAGACTCGTAATTCGAACATGGCAGAACGTATGACGTAGACACGTGTTGTCATAAAGAACAACCTCGTTATAAACCCCTTCTTTTCAGTTCGAATGTGTTCAATTGGCTTTTAAGTTGTATAATATCTATATATTTAGTAAGTTACCTGCGACGTCACTAAATCTCCCATCTTGTTGTAATGTTTCTATGAATGCCGGCAACCCTGACTTCCTTCCATGTTTTTCTCGGAATTCGTTGGCTAAATTATAGCAGGAATTTTCTTCAGCAGTAGAATCGTTTACACGATCGTTTTCAATATCGGCAATGTCAATGATGTCGTTGATGTCATCGAGTTTATCAATTTGAAACTCTTCTATACATCTTATAAGAAGCACTTCCTACGATAACGATTAAAAAGGGTTCATCACTTACCGAAATATACGAGTTAATGAGCACATATCAATCATCTCAACATGAAGGGATGAAATGCAATGGGGCACAGTGATCAGAACATTTAATGCATGTGTACGTTCAGTTAAAACACACACACACACACACACACACACACACACACACACACACACACACACACACACACACACACACACACACATATACACACACACAACATGCACCCCTCCCCATACACAGATGCATACGCCGTTTGTACACACACACACACACACAAATATATATAATTATATATAAAGATTAGTGTATATGTATGTGCATGACAGACAGACAGACAGACAGACAGACAGACAGACAGACAGACAGACAGACAGACAGACAGACAGACAGACAGACAGACAGATAGATAGATAGATAGATAGATAGAGATAGATAGATAGATAGATAGATAGATAGATAGATAGATAGATAGATAGATAGATAGATAGATAGATAGATAGATAGATAGATAGATAGATAGATAGATAGATAGATAGATAGATAGATAGATAAGACAAAATAGCAACATGATATACATTATCCATTTTCTCTTTTCTCCTGCTTGTCAATTTTAATTTCAATCAATAGATGCCAAGCTTCTTTGGAAAGCGGAAATAAAAGCTAATAATTAGTCTGAAGTAAACGGTTGGCTTTAAAAGACAAAGAAGTAGTGATTTGCATATCATAACATATGAGGAGGGTATAAATGTATAATAAGGAAATTGTTAATACAGCCTGAGTGAAAATCAATGACTCAAGGAAATCAGTAGATTGGAAAATGTATACAGTAGGCAAACATTACAATGATAAAAATCTTTTTTGTTATTTATCACTCTTTGTTATTTATCACTCTTTGCAGAAAATTACTTTAAACAGATAATTATAGATGATATTATGGGTCACTTAACAGGTTAGATATTTAGTTGATTTAGTGTCAAAAATTACATCATTCATAACGTTGCACAGTTTCTTCATTTAAAATGATGTATCTCTTTTTTTTTATGGTCAGTGCGTTATTCTAGATAGAAGCGTGGAAATAAAAAAGGCCAATATGTAGATATTATAGCATAGTAATATGAAACAAAGGCCAGATTTTAACTTTCAACATGCGATCGATAATACAATTCCATCCTTTAACTGATGTTGACGATTGCATTAGCGTGTTATATATATATATATATATATATATATATATATATATATATATATATATATATATATATATATATATATATATATATATATATCCTAGATTTAATTCAAAAGAATAAGGATGTAATAAGTCGTTACTCAGAGTTTTACGCTTCGAGCGATCTTCAGACAACTAAATTGGGATTAAGTAATATATATATATATATATATATATATATATATATATATATATATATATATATATATATATATATATATATATATATATATATATATATAACTCGGTGAGTATCAATCTGCTAAGACAGTGCTCTATACCGCAGTGGCAGAGCGTAATAATTTTGGTAGTACTGGAACTACCTGGTTGTCTGATGATCGCACTATGCGTGAAACTCCGAGTTACAACCAAGAAAGAGTTCCAGTACTACCAAAACTATATATATATATATATATATATATATATATATATATATATATATATATATATATATATATATATATATATATATATATATATATATATATATATATATATAACTCGGTGAGTATCAATCTGCTAAGATTATATATATATATATATATATATATATATATATATATATATATATATATATATATATATACATCCTAGTGAATTAATACAAAATAACTCAGTTTAGTAATAGAAATGATTCAGAGTTAAAAACAAAAGATAAGATAACACTTACCCACATTAAAGGGTAATTTAAATGCAAGAATAATACTTATACGGAAAACATACTTAATTTGTAAAACTTGTCTTTGTGTTAACATGAGTGAAAGAGTTGACGTCATCCATTAATGTGCTCATCAGTGAATTGGAATAAATCAGGCAACCAACTTTTCATTTATCAAATTAATCACATCCTAGTTGTCATAATAAAACTTGATTAATTTGTATATTTTCACCATTTACGTGATTCCTCGACCGAAACTTGATCTACATATCAAGCAAAACTCTATAAGATCTTGTGTTGGTTTGAAGCCTGTTTTTAAGCCTCGCATGTGGGTAACACCCCCTGCACCCCCCCCCCTCCCACCCACATAGACTCTCATCCTAAAACAAGGCATCTCTTTCTTCAAGAGCCCCTTGTCT
Source organism: Glandiceps talaboti (assembly GCF_964340395.1). Taxonomy (NCBI): domain Eukaryota; kingdom Metazoa; phylum Hemichordata; class Enteropneusta; family Spengelidae; genus Glandiceps; species Glandiceps talaboti. The sequence continues at coordinate 5,063,364 of NC_135558.1, read as the reverse complement.
TCGCATGTTGAATTTCTATGTTTTGTTCGCCATTATAATGTAGTACCACACGTCTGATTACATACCTGGGCATTTGTAGTTTCGTCGATCAGTCTTATGACATCATAACGTGCCTCAGCATTGTCATATCTGTCTGAAATTTGTATACACTCTCGTACTGTGCGACCTTCCTGTCAAAGCAAAGTATGCAAATCACAACAATATTTTTTCGATTTGTTATGTTCTGTAATACTGGGTTAATTCTATATAGTTTCAATATATATAACTGCCGCCACAAAGCAAACGAAACGTTAAGAAATATATAGCTCCAAGCTAATAGCAATTTTCTAGATTTATACTCCATGACATTTAGACTATTGGAACCCTTCAGAGAGATGCAGTTAAGATAAAATGGGCCTCGCCTTTCTTCTCCTTCACACGGGAACGAACCAACACAGTTTTAACCAACCGTTCTATTTATCCTTAATTTTCTAAAGATTACGACTTTTTCAAATTTGTAAACATTATATTGAACTGTTTTCTTTTCTATTAATGATCGTATGTACATAATTTACGAGTTCAATAAAAAAAGTCTGGTCCTCGCAAATCCGTTTTTATCTTCAGTATCTAGTACCCTTCAACGTTACGGTATACTTTTAAACATATTGTTTCTAAGTCTGATGCATTCATACAATGACGTTGCATTCGACTGCTTTTCCAATGAAAATTTAATTTAGAAATCGAATTGTGCCCATATTTCATACAACTATGAGGAAGGACTGAATAATATAACCAACACTTTGACATAAACGAGATTGGGGCTCTTAAACCTACATCCAATAAATGTCTCACCTGGTCTTCCATGGTGACGTCACATGCGTAATAAATCAGGAGACGGAGAATGTCAGCATGACCATACCACGCTGCCAGGTGAGCAGGTGTTTCTGAGTACTATAATGACAGTAATGTAATTAATTGCAATTTCAAAGATCATTTATATCCGATAACATATCAAGCTTGTCCTGGAAACCTGTTTTAGAGAAAATACGTAAGGTACCTAAAGAGTGGTAGATAACCTGTTTTAACGTGGTATTGCACTTGTCATTAATATCATAATTAGTCCCAAGTGCCCCACTAGGATATTTTATGTATTCATACAGTCAAAAATAAATACCGCCACATATGCTCAATGTCATGGCATAACTGGTGATATTTGACTGACTGACTGACTGACTGACTGACTGACTGAATGTCCAGTACGACATATATCATGTTCATGTGAGATATTGCGATGGTTGTGTAAGAAATTATTAAGTTTTAGCAATCGACTGTAGTTCATCAAATTTAAATGATTTAAGAATGGATTTCATCGTATTCGAGGGCTACTTGAATTGCAAACGTTTAAGTCGTATGGGCACGTAATTCTTCCGAAATGTCATTTTTCAAGTTAATACTGCACTACAGCATCAGACGGCTACACATTCACGTGTATAGTGTTCATTGGATGTTCGTGCATATCACAGACGTGAGTTAAGTTTTGAAATGTGTGTGAGTGGGGACTGGCAAGATCGACTTTCCAATTTTTATGGTCTGAGTTTCTTCCAACTGTTTGACAGTAAGATATACAAACGTCAAAAAAGCATACCGAAACCAAGGGCAAAGACACACTCGAAAAAAGTCCCCAATATAATGAAAAAATAAAACAGAATAATAGGACAATCCAGTAGTAAGAAAGACAAAGACACAAAATCATGATTGGATGGGTATAAGTTGTTTTAAATTCGTTTTGCACTTTCACAAGTAAGAACTCCATAGAAGTGTAAAGGAAAGGCCAAAATGTTTACCTTATTTTCCATATTTATATTTGCACCATTCTGTAACAAGGCCTTGACACAATCGTATTGGCCATATGCAGCGGAGATGTGTAATGCCGTGGCGCCGTGCTAAAAAAAAGAAAAGAAATGAATGAGTGGTTATAGAGGGAGCTATTTTCCATTCAAGGCGAAATGGCTACTTCCTTTCATATTCCATGTTTTGTTGAAGTATTAAATTTCCTCCTGAATGTGAAAAAATTAGTGTGATGCATTATATATTCTTTGTATGAATGTTTGTATTAGTTTACCACAGTCGCACCAAGCTATGAAATTGAATATATTGTTACGGGCTGTCTTCAAATTTTAAAGCTCGATTACTGATAAAACACTAGAATTAGGCGAAAATGTAGCAAAATAGACACGAATAGTCAAATACATAACATTGCAAGAGATTGAGAGAAAAGAACTTGCCAAATTGGTACAATAATTAATGGAGACGGCAACAACAAACACGTCTGTCAATACTGGAGGCAAAACCACTTAACTAAATGTCAAAGCGGTCCTTCAAATTGGCATACTATAAATGCATTAATAAGTACTTACGTCAGCTGTCTCGGCGTTAATACCCGCTCCACCTTTTACAAGTTTGTAAATAGCCTCACTGCTCCCAAACATTGCAGCTGTGTGTAATGGTGTCGCTGTTGACTGAGAAATGTGAAGTACAGGTGATACGAATTAACAATATTAAAATGTTCTCTGTGGATTCTTTCAAAACTGGGCTGAGAGACCGATGACATCCTTTGTAGTTGGTAACCAGTGAGCGAATTTTTAGGTTTGTTAGCTGTTTGAAACACAGTCTTTGCATAAAATGAAGTGGTTTGAAGTATGAGTTATCACTTTATAAAGAGAATGTCCTGAAATTACAAGAGAGTTTGGGACTCCGTCTCCTGTTCAGGGAAAATACAGTATTAATACATTAGTTTGAATGTCTTGAATAGCCCCAGGTCATTGGAAGTAATACTGTAAAGTCACACAATTGTATATCCAATGTGGTCCATGCATAAGTTTAAGGTAGTCATGGGATTTATCTGATTTAGATTCACGCCATTGGACGTCTAACAATGTAACAAATAAGGGAACACATTTCTTTGACCAATGTATCTGCATTTGATTGATAAAATATTTATTTTGTTATACAGCACCAGTACTGTATCTTATCCATAATTATCCTACTCAAATTCCAAACACATTGCAATGTTTTAGGTTATTTAAATGATGTGAAAATAAAGCCTGAGCGACACTCTTCCCCTAGATACAGGAAATAAGTAATACATAATTGGTGTTTAAGTTATTTAACTGATGTGAAATTAAGGCCTGGGAGACTCTCTACTCGTAGATACAGGAAATAAGTAATGTATAAAATTGTTGTTGCCAAGGATGTATCAGTCATCCTCCTTCGTCGTTGAAACCTCTCATGCATTTTGATAGTAGTTGTTGAATCAGTGTGACAATACAAGAAAATGAAAAACAGAGATGGTTTTACTACAGTCATTTTATTAATAGTTTTATCCTCTTTTGAAATCAATATTAGGTGCCTGAAAAATTGCAAACTCACCTTTTTGTTGTTAATACTTAAATCGGCGCCATTTCTCAAAAGTGTGTCTATTACAGTGATCCAGTTACATGCCGCAGCCTGGTGTAATGGAGTGGACCCTACCTACATATGTAAATGTAAGCACGATTAAAACACATTGCCAATTTGAACTGCTCTTCTTACAGTAATCGTTAACAATGTCTGTGTTTTCAACATTTACCTTTCTAAAATTGCACCAAATTGTAGAACACTTTACTAATTATCTGAATGTCTCCAGTAATAGAAAGGTGGGAAGTTCAGCCAGTTTGGTTTGCATTGGATTGAATACAAACTTGGGTAGGATAAAAAAATACTTACCCTGAGAGTTGTAGCGTTTACCTTCGCTCCATGACCCAATAAGATTTGTACAATGTTGTCATGGCCATTGTTTGCAGCAACGTGCAAAGCACTCCAACAATCTATCTATAGGACACATATCATGTAATAAAAGAACACTGCATTAGTGTTCGATTTACAAGTTCTAATTGCAGAGCATAACTTTAAGACACACATGGACATTATAATCGTCTCCGAGGCACTATTAAAATATTGTATGGTGAGCCCTCGTTTATTTTCTTGACTTTAAATGACCATGGGTTGGAATTTTTCGAAGTGCCTAACAGCAAAGTTAACAGATATAAGACCAAAAATGTTTAGCAGCTTAGTAGATCAACTTATAACGCACAGGCAGTTCAAAGTTTTTAGCATTTATCATTATCGAACTGTCTTCGTCGACGATCCTCATCAGAGTGACAAATTCCATGGTAATACAGCTGACCAGTACATGGCCACTAGATGGCGGTATGATCGGTATAACAGCTTTTCTGTGGCACATATTCAATCTAAGCAAGTTGATTTCTTGTATTATAGTTGACACATTGAAAGCCGTATACATGTAGATTAATACTTACAGCTCCTGAATTGGAATACTTTAGTCGAAACATTGCGTTTATGTCACATCCGGGAACTTCTATGAGCTCCTTTACTGTTGCTATATCTCCTTGCTTTGCGGCTTTGAAAAGTCTCTATTGAAATAGAATGGAGAGAGAGAGGTCAAAAACCTGATATCGGTACCAAAAATATATATCTATAATGTATTACATACAGAGAGAGAGACACACGGACACAAGCACACGTACACACACACACACACACACACACACACACACACACACACACACACACACACACACAGCACAAAGCACTCACATAAAGCACACACAAAAAGCACATGATGCAATGTAATCAATATTAGCCAAATGTTTTCACATTATTCCTTGTCCAGTTTCGTTCATTATACACACACGTCAACTTCACGTCTGTTTCTCCTGTAGGTAAACCTTGAAGTTCTAACTTTACATCATTCTGTTTAAAAACAATATCCACATTCCTATTCACACCTCTTGCTAGAATTGTCGAAGTTTAGAAGAATTATAGTTACCTTAGTTATATCCATACTGACCACCGTCACTCTTTCAAAGTAGAAACTAGTAAAGTTAAGGTCTGAAGAATATTTAAACGAAAAAAGAAAATGAAAAAGTAGTTACATTATGATTGTATAGTGGCTGTGGTTGTGGTGGTCGTGATGGTCGTGGTCATGATGATGATGATGATGATGATGATGATGATGATGATGATGATGATGATGATGATGATGATGATGATGATGAAACCAAAAGGTGGTGGGGGGTTGAGGTGAAGGAGACAATGTTTGTTTGGCTGGCAAACAATGCATACTAATCAGCTATACACCATAATAAGTCTTTCGCGTAGGGGAGCATTGAACATTCATTGTATGAGCCATTATGCGTTCATATTTTCTTACAATGCTCTTTGATTATCACTTTTATGCGTATTCTTGTGTCATGTCTGCTGTCTTTAGACATCCACTGATTCAACCTCAAAACAAAGTTGAAGTTTGGTGGGTTGGCCAACAATAGTGCAAACCAGTGTGTTTACCACTAGAAGTCTATACATCATTCAGGTTACTAAATACATGTAATCAGTGACCTTTGGCTTTGGGTTCACGAAACAATCTTAGCCAACTGCATCATGCTATGTACGTATACACTGTAAATGAAATTTGAAAATTGGCATATATATAGCTGGCTATGTAACACGAAGAGATGGAGACATACAAAGGATATATGTTTTCTTATGCCTGACATCGGAAACGTTATATTTTTACAGATACATGTAATGTACTAGCTAAATAAGACTTCGGAAGACCAAAATACGTCACCACTCACCTTCCGTGATTTATCTGTTGCACAACGTCTTAGGGAAGTTTTTCGATGCACTGAATCCAACTATGTCGTTGATGTTAGAAATACTAAAGTTTTTCCAAACAAAGTCAAATTCAAGAAAGAAGGAGACAGCAGCAAGTCGTGTTTACATTTCAATAGGTTTAATTTCGTTAATGTATAACAATACGTGTGATTTAAGTCGCCTTATCAATTTCTAAAATTTGCGAACAATACACCTCTTTCGTCATATGTCCCTACCATATCGAAGTCCAGAGATCGACTAACAACCGTATGGGGGCGCTTTTTGAACTTTGCTCTCTGAGCATCTATCATCAATGATTACAGATTACGACAAGAACATGGCAAGGGATTGGTTTAAAATCGGACATAGCGATCAGTTTAAACTTGCTGCAGAAATTCGTGAAAACTTCTGTAACTTTCTTAGTCTACGGGGTTAATGGGTGCGGTGCAGCGATGCAGTCACGGTTAGACTGGCTCAAGTACGCAGGGTGGGGTGGTGTTTCATGTTGCGTTGTAGAACTTTCTTTTACTGTGCACTTGACTGTATAAAAAACAGATCAATACAATACTATACCATACCATACCATACCATACCATACCATACCATACCATACCATACCATACCATACCATACAATACAATACAATACAATACAATACAATACAATTCAATACAATACAATACAATACAATACAATACAATACATGGTACCTCTAGTGTCTCTAAGTGTACGTTTAATGATACATACATTGGTGAAAACAATACAATGCAATGCGATACAATGCAATGCAACACAACACAACACAACACAACACAACACAACACAACACAACACAACACAACACAACACAACACAACACAACACAGCACAGCACAGCACAACACAGCACCACACCACACCACACCACACCACACCACATCACACCGCACCGCACCGCACCGCACCGCACAGCACAGCACCACACAGCACAGCACAGCACAGCACCGCACAGCACCGCACAATACAGTACAATGCAAATAACGAATTCCTATTCATTGGAAATTGTGTCATCTCCTTTGTTATACATAATGTAAACTGTCATCATATGAATTCGTCAATTTTTTGTACATTATGTCGAGCGTGAGATGGCAACGTTGTTGTTTCCTAACATCATGATTATATGAACACCACATGCACCAAGGCATGTGAAAATCTGTTCAATCGGTAGCATGCCCTCAACCATCGATCTTGACTTATGTTGTCAACATATGAACATTCCATATTCGCAATCGGAATTTGTGCCCCATATATATCGTTGTGTGGTTATGTAGAGAATGGTCTAACACCACAATTTCCGCCTTACTGTTCTATCTTTGTCACATGCTATTTTGCAGGCTTAAAAATTGTGAAGAGTGTGCCGGTCATTTCTTTCGAAGTAGAGAAATTAAATCATTGTCATCAGCAGCTGACAAGATTTGCTCGATATTAAAGCACACGGGGATCTGGAAAATGTTCTTTTGGCGCTAAATCTGAGAAGGAGAGGGGTGGTACTCCCTTAGTAATAACATGAATGGTGATGTGTCGCCCAGACGGTCTGGTTTTTTAAAAGGAAAATCTCGCTGAACACTTTTCCGCTTGAACTTTCCTTGAACTTGAGGTTGATAAAGCATGTCTTTATGATATGCTTCTTAAGAAATGTATAGAAGATCAAGGTATATATATAATAAAGACTGAACATTAAATTGAATCGTTGATTGCTCTATAGGTTAGCGGAACAAGTGGAGCGCCACCAACGACTGTATCTACTAGTTTTGTCTACACACCTCAGTAACACATCTTTCACCGTATAATTATTTTCGCCTTGTTTTCTTACTGCCTGAGTATACATGTTAGTGTATGCTACCTCAGACCACTATTTCAGTGGTCTGAGGTGCTACACAGAATAGTTGTATAAGTCATATAAGTGGTAATTGATCAGAATATATTAAGATTATTCAATTATTAGGTTACGATTTTTCGGTTACGTTAGGCACTTTTTTTTTCTTGTTAACTTACTATTTTGTAACAAATCTCAGAAATTAAAAAAATGCTTTAGCTGCAGTGGTACGACGATTTTCAACACGAATTTATGCAGGTCACTGTTACATCGTAATGTTTATTTAATTTCACTCGTTATTTTATCTTATTTATTTATTTATTTATTTATTTATTTATTTATTTATTTATTTATTTATTTATTTATTAAGTTATTTATTTATTTATTTATCAAATTTATTTATTTATTTATTTATTTATTTATTTATTCATTCATTTGACCAATTTAGCACTAGCACGCTCGTTGTTTTTATCTTCGAATTATAATTTCCATCTATAAACCTTTATCGGCATTTCATTAAAAGTTAGTTGATATTATCCGTTATATACAACTGCAGCTTAGGGAGCGATCAGTTTTTACGGCCGGGGGTGGGCCGGTGACTTATTGTTCGTGTTGTACTTAAAAATAGTGAACCCCCCCCCTCCCTGTGATTCATCCACAAAACAATCGAACGCCCCTCTGACAAATAAAAAAAACCACACTGACCCCCCCCCCCAAAAAAAAAAAATATATATATATACATTCATGGTTTAGTAACCAAACGTTCTAGGATATCTCTTACATTGAGTGAACTATTACCATTATATATTAATTCAACTAATTGTGAAGTACAATATTAGAAATAGAGTTAATATAATTGTAAACCTAGGGGTTTCAGAAAGTTTCAAAGTAGGGAGAGAACTGGAAACAGTATGGGGAGAAGTGCATGCTACGCACGTGCGAATGTTATACAAGCGCGGGAGGGGGAGGTTGGGAGGGGTGTCTCTCTCCCATGGTAAGAGGTTTTTTGAAAAATGAACACCATCTGGAGGCCATTTAGAGCACCATTCAGAAGTAAAACACAACTTAGTTATATCATAAAAGAATCACTAATTTTAGGGTTTCAAAAGTTTAAATCATTTCATGTCATATTGACAATAATAGAAAATAATAATAAAAGATCAAGTAGAAAGCGAGAAAATTTGGGGAAAACATGCATAGTGGAGGCCAGTTACCATTTAGAGATACAAATTCATTAAATTATTTGAAATTTTGTCTCTGTTGGCTATGTTTGTGTGCAATTCAACATGTTCAGGTCAATGGAGGCACAGATTTTAGAATCAGACCATCCTGTAAATTTCAAGGTATTTCATTTCTTATGTGTTTATGGTTTATTGTATGTGTTGTATGGAAATTTAAATACAGCAGGGTGGTTCATGATTTCGTTCCGTTGTTGAAAATAAGGTGACCCCCCCCCCCTCATTTAATCACTTTGTAAAAATGATGACCCCCCCTTCTTTGAGTCCCAAATTAAGGTGCCCCCCTCTGATTTACCCCCCCCCGCCGTAAAAACTGATCGCTCCCTTACTCTTCTATTATTGGACAAATAAAAAAGGCCGATAGAACAACCAGACTAGGGCGACATAATTGTCATTGAGAATGTTCGAAGCAAGGGGGTAAGGTATCGTCTGCAGGTACGTAATTGACCCCAAAGCCTAGCCCGGAGAACACTGATTGATGGCGCTGAACTTTTTTCTGTCAAACAATGAATGATTGCTTCAATGCTACAAAGATTTAATGTTTGCCATCAAAATTTGGCACGATTCCAGTAAGGGTAACAATGTACACAATGACTGTTTCTATCCTATTGTACTTTAGAACCCGCCATGTTCGCTTAAAGTCAGCGGGGGGGGGGGGGTACTGAGTACAGTTGGCAATTGTCCATCGAATGCTGTAATCCATATACCTGAAAAGGCTACCTGTAAAGTTGGCAATTATCCATCAAATGCGTGCTGTATCTCATATACCTAAAGAATGCACCTATCAAGTGTTTCCAGTTTTGGAATTTACATATCTCATATACTTGTTGAATTGTGCGGTGTGGTGATCACCTCTCATGACGGACTATGTTGAGTGGCGCTTGCTTTTTTTTCGGATTCCTAAATATAATCGTTGTTTTTCTTTTCCATATATCAATGAAAACCAGCAGAGTACTCATATCAACGATGACTATTCGAATGAATGTGGATTTAAATTACTTTAGTGATTATGGAGGGAACTCTTCAAGGCTAGACTTCACATACACCATGTCGGTAAGTTTTCGTTTTATCTAACAATGTTTTACTGAAAGGTAATTTACTGACAGGGACAAGGTATTGTTGACATGGAGAGATAAATCCGCAACGGGGGAAATGGTAGATTCAAACAGCATTCGACATGTCTTGGCAGACTTTAAAATTACACGGTTAAGGGTATAACGGAATAACTTACAAATAACACGAAAATGTTGGGCAGAACTTAACAGGTAGTTGTTTCGAAGCAGCAGAAAATGATTTGTTGTAAGAAATGGGTGGAACTTTTTATCACAAATATATGACACGCAGAATTGTTCCGAAAATATGCGGATCTTGATATTTGAACGATCATATAATCAAAGTTTACATTATCAGGTCAAGTTTATACATAATTATGTATTGTTTTGATGGCAGGTTTGTGTATTTCTGTGATCAATAGAAACGATTTTGTAATTTCTTTTACCTCTCCTTTTCTATATATAATGGGAACATTGGTTATATTTCCTGATGTTGTCTGTGTGCGTCTTTGACATTTTTTCTAAAACCACTAATTCAATTCAAATGAAACGTGATTATGTTATGAGAACTAATTAGGTTAGTAAACATTCTATGAATATTAATGAAACATTTACATAAATAACGATTTTATGTAATTCGGTAATATCTTTAAAATGCAACCTTCAAATTGTGTATTCATAATACAAATCAGTTTGCATATGGTTCTCTATTGAAGTTTCATAACATAACACTTTATGACGATGCCATATGCCTAACTTTGAATAGTTTCTGTATTGTGTCAAAGAATGCCACCATTTATGTTATCAAAGTTATATAGCAATTTTTAGTTAAACCTGATTGGCTGCTTAACAAGGATAGTCGTTGTTGATGATGAGAAATTGGTCACTCGTGAGTCAGGGCTTTCAATGGTGTAGGATTCAGCATGGCATGCATTAGTCTCGCTGCCAGACTCGAGACTATCGTTCCTAATCTGTTTATGTATACCGAGATTGGGACGATAGTCTCGAGTCTGGCAGCGAGACTAGGCATGCATAGGCGTATACATTTGCTCTTTGATATAACGTACAATACCGGAGAGGTTAGGCTTCAGTCCAATCAAATCCATTGACCTTTAGTACGGTGTAGGGCAATTCTGCGTATTATAGTGTCACTCTGGTGAAATACACCACACAATAGCTGCAGGCCACAAACAAACAAATCATACCAAGCCTATTAGAGCATAGCAACGCTTGAATGTTTTCGATAAAAACAAACTGTCGTTAAGAGAAGTTGCCAGATTATGTTAGCGAATTGAACGAAACGACAAACAGTGGCGGTGCATAAGTTGTTCATATAGCATGCTCACAATATGAAGTAGATATATGATATCACTTAATAACGGAATAATTTACCAATTTCTGTCTTTGATATGCGCCAAACCGCTTCATGTCGGCGGTGTATTCAACTGTAGTTAGTCGTTTTTATCGCATTCAAAGGTTTCAGTTAAACAATTAATATTGGAAAGGAAAAAAGAACTATGAACAGCAACAAATACAGATCAAAAGGTATTGTCATGATATTTGACTTTACCCTTAATTTGTCTGTCTTGCCGTTAAAATAGCATAACAATATCCCTTTATCGCTGGACTTGTGTTTTATACTGCAGTGGTGAGAACAATTAATTTGTTCAGAGAGACATCTGATTTACATATTAAACCAAAGCAATAGTCAACATCTGACAATGGTCTTCGCTCCTCCGCCAGAAGCCGCCATTGTAAATTTCATCTGGTATCAAAGTCCCTTCAGTAGTTAAATTTTTCATCTTGAATACTCGTTTCTCCAGTAAATTACACATTTCTAAACGCGTTCCAACATGTTTCGAAGTGTCTCGTACCTGACTACCTTACAGTGCAAACAATAACCTACGACCTTATGGTAAAATACATGCGTCCACAACTGAACGTATATTCGGACTGAACTTTGAATAGTCAGTCATACGAGGACAATGTATCTGAATAACAGCAGAGACATAAATGATATGCGTCACTATGCACTGGCAACGTGACTGCAATAATTGAAGGCACACTGAATTAAACGCTTCCCCATTACTATTAAAGTTACTGTCTACTTCATCGGTTAAAACAATTTTCCGCTTATCTAAAATACCAAATTTACAGCTGATACTCTCCAGTTATTGTAAACACAAGTATTTATATTGGGCTGTTTTGGCAAATTTCGTTATGGTGAATTGTAATTTCTTGGTTAGGCACATATCAAAATATTCTCGCATCTGTTGATTTCTGACGACCAAAGTATTAGCCGTATGTGGGCGTCATCGAATGTCATTGAGGTATCGGAGGATACATATATATTATGGCTGTTTGATTTTGTCACTGACTCGAATTTCAACTTTCAACTCTCAATCGATCTCGACATATGACCTGAATATGCTATACGGTATTGACAAATATAATGGTGAAATGGAGACCTGCATATTACCACTGCACCAATCGCTGTTCGTTGGTGATCACATGTATGCTTCTTCAACCAATGGAAAATGTGTGGTTTGAATCGGGTATTTCCCACCGCTTGTTGCACTGTTTATAATATACCGTGACCGCCATATCCGTTTGTCATATATTAGTATATTTGCGTCGCTGTTCGTTAATTTCCATTTTGATCTTGTCATCATAGTTTTCAAGGCAAGGTAAGGATGTGTACATCCCAAGGGTGCATGGGTCGATACACTATATCTGTTTCCAACTATGTAGAATAACCATGTTAACATTTTTTTAAAACTGCGTGTGTGTGACATGGGAAAGATAGGCTTCAATATTAATACTATGAATACTAAAACGAAATATGTTATACAACATACCAAGAGCTTAAAAATACCTGATCGTATATATACTGCCGTCATAAAGAAAGATATATCCTATCTTTTAGTGATTAGTCTCACCATTGGCACCATTACAGTGAAATGAATAATTAAAGCTGTTGTGAACTTTTAAGTGGTGATGTGTTAGCAACAACTTGATTATTAGATTCTTTGCGTTAGTCATATTTTTTAAAACACATCTCATCATGTCTGATAGAGAATTTCATGATTGTCACTCGAGATCCAACGATTTCAGCGAAAAACAGTCTCTGTTTGCAGTTATGTTTATTTAGAATCAATACTTTTTAGAAACAAAATGGAAGTTTTTTTAGTATGCTCCATGTACGATGAACTAAGTTTTCCCCTGAACCAAATAATACAAACAAGTAACGCACGATATTTCAGTCTACGGCATTTTCTACGCCACATGACCACAGTCAGACAACTATTGAATGTCTGAGGCCAACATCAGACAACCAAAAAAGTGTTGTCTGAGGACAACGTTATCAAATTAGCGAGTAACTGTGGTTGTAACCACGATTGTAAATAAGCCGGTTTTGGTAGCATTTTAATTTCAACAGGGAACGTGTGCGTTAGTTTGGTATGTACAAAAATTGTCGAATTCTCTTGCATATTATTTTCACATAATCTTTCAGTTTCCAACATTATCTTCGTTGTGTCATAGACGTTGAAGAGAGACGTTAAATAAATATTTCAGAAACACGACGATTGTGTTATCGTGTACAGACTCAGACCATTAACGAAGACAAGGAACATAACATTTCCTTCGAGGGAGTGTAGTAAACTGTCACTGCATGCTTTCGCGAACATGGCGCACTGGAATAATAACGAAATTTCGTAAAATTGCGTTCTAATGACCATATTTTGACGATGTTAAAACATTTCACATCTATAATTTCGGAAATCGAATGTCGCCGATGAATATTTAGCTATTGATAAAGAATAAATGAATGTGTTAGTAGTAGGTACATGTATTTGCGTTCGTCGAATTGACACGCGACGACTAGGTAGATCTAGTACCATTTTCGCCGGGTTACTGTTATGGCAAATTGACGAATCTTAATTTTAAAAATTGTATTAGTTATCAGAATTGGTGAACAAAGTCGGGTTCAGTAATTTTTATATTAACTGTAAATCATCGGACGGGTGTAAGATAACCGTACATGTTATGTGTAATTTACGGTAATGCCTGCATATTTAGCACATTCAATTTGCACTGTGTAACCATTTTGTTTTGAGTCTTTGATCTACGATTTAACCTCAATCAATTGTGCTTTGATGGATCAGTTTTTTGAGAGAACTTGAAGTGCACTTTTGTACTCCCAAATCATGCAGAATGTTAGCAGGACTGTGCTCTGTTCCCATGAATAGATTTTTCTAATGTCACCTAGAATACATTCAGAAAATAGGTCCAGCTAATAGTCACTGTTTTGGTAGAGGTGCTTGGTAGCCTGTAAATATGTTTTGCTTTCTAATCGTTAGAGATTTAGCATGGCACACATTTTTACGATCATTCATCGCCCTTTTTGATTATCTACAAACTGTAAGCTTACGTTTATTCTAGCTACAAAAAGTGAAAGGAATAGCTAACATAACACACTACTAAAGTCAAAATTTTTAGTTGTCACTCTAAACTTTAAAAAGCCACGTTAAACGTAAAGCTACATGACACATTACAAAAACGTTTGGAAAGCAGAGTGGTTTCCCTTTGCTAGGCTGTATTGAATCATGTAACTGTAACGGTTTCGAATAGAGGGACAAAATGCATCCTTCCTGGATCTTGTCAACATTGCTTCTTATTTGCACAGACAAGGAATTCGAAGACTGTTATTTGCACCTGTCATATGACTGTGTTGAACCCCAGCAGGTTATAAAATGCGAAATGCCGTTAAAAATGCTCTAACATACTGCTGTATAGAGATGAGAATTAGAAAACTAATAATAGCTAACTATGAACAGAATGTAAAACACAAACACAATGTAAACACTGAGCACCTGGGATGGGGAAAGTAAGTTTCCCCCAAACCCAGGCGCCGGGTAGAGTTGGTGAACAGTTAGATAAACGCGTGGGGGAAAATGGAAAAAAAAATTAAATTCACACTCCAACTTCTTGCAAAAATTACCGTTGGAACACATGACTAAATCAATGAATGGTTGGACATAGGGAAATTGATGAAATATTGATTATGTACGAATATTGAGTGAAAAGCTCAATCACAAAAAAAAACGGATTAACGTTAAACTGCATTATACGAAAAGTCATATGTTATATCTGATAAAGAATATATTGCCACGTGGGATACAACGGTTTCGGCAAAAATACTGCCACATACCCACACACTGGTCATGAGCATATCCACACACAAGTAAGAAAATTACTAGTCTGTGGCATGTCACTCATAAAATATAGGTGGGGTCGGGTAACTGGAACCAATCAATTGTTTTTAAACCTTATATGACCTCGTGCCCTAAACCCGGCTACAGCGCCCTCTAAAAAGTAAATTAAACCGTAAATTAAATTAAACGTGGTACCCAGCATTCATCGTGCAGTGCAGGTGTCAGAGACGACGACAATTCAGGACGTGTGCTTTTAGTTGGTTTGGTATGTATTAACAGTTTTCGTCGATCAGTTCGTTTACACACTGGTTTCTGATAATCTTTCAGTTTGCAACTTTACCATTGTATATTGAATGTGTTTCCCTCGACCATGTATAAACGGATACGCAGCGGTCATGTCAATTGTACTCGAAGAGAGAATAGGGATTTCGTACTGAGGTATCGAGAAACGTTCATTGGAATGACAACGAAATTTCGGCAAATTGGGTACCAATGTTAAAATTTTTTGAACATTAAATCATGTCATAACAATGATTCCAGAAATCCTATGTCACTGACAAGTATTTAGCCTTTGAAAAAGAATAAATTAATGTCTATATCTCAGCCCTTGTCAAGACAACATGCGGCGACGGCCTATTAGATGTGGTGCCATTTTCAAGCTATATACGGCAAACTGACGAATAATGAAATAGAAATTGACAATTGTGATCAAAACTAATGAATAAATTTGAGGTCTTCTTTTTAACATTAACTGCAAATACTGTCACAAAATAGTTTGTAATTCTTGACCATAATGCCGAAGGCTTAGTTTGGCGCGCAAGTTTATTTGGGCACATTGCCAACAAGTTACAAATGTTTCAAACAACAAACAAATGTGATAATCCGTGGGTGTAGTAAAATGGTAATCATCGACATTCAAGTTGTCTATGTTTTAAGTAAGTATGTCTTTCCAGACATTCATCGTTTTTTATAACTGAATGTTACTTCATCTGTTTATTTGTAGTGTTATTTGAAAAGCATTGTGGATCGTCATGGGCCAAGCATTTTCAACCAACAGACTGACCCAAAGAGTTGTTTTTTATGCACACTACGTTAGCCATCAGCATTCAACAGGAGAAGGAGAGGATTCTGTATGCTTTCATAGGTTATTGCTAGTCTGTGATGAGGTAAAGTATGTTAAAATTACCATGTCCAAATATTCAAATTAAAAGTAATATCTAAAATGTAATAAAACTGTTTGTTGTGAAAACATAGTGTCTTCTAGCCCAAATGAGTACTTTTCTGATATTGTTCTCTTGCATTGTATTTTGTCTAGGAATCTGTGGGAGCCACGGATGTTCCATATGTCCAGCCATCAACACCACAGGTAATGGTATCAACCTTTTCTGATAAAATTCCCACAGAGGCTCTTAAGCTTCAGATTTTTTTAAAATCCACCAGAAATTATGGTTATTGCAAGACGCTACGAATAAACACTTGAGGTTAAAAAAGCTTGTTATTTGTATTCACGAGGACATCTTTTACTGATGAACCTAGATAGTATTCTGGGTTAGAACGTGTCCTGCTTTAAAGGAGTAATAATTGTGATTTTGAATGAACAGTGACTAGTCTGGCATGAGAAAATCATTGCTGTCTTTGTTTCACGTGAAGAATAACCTACAACCTGCGAAAAAACGCCGGTGCTTGCGTATGGTAAGCAGCCAATGAGACAAGATTCAAGCAAAGACATGCCATGTAATAAGTGTCAATATCTAAGGCCAAATAGAAACAAATTTGTGTGTTTGCGATAACCCGACCCATCCTAGTTTAAGCCCCCGACCCTCAACAATTTTTGGCATGCATAAATGTAAACTGGTAGCAATTTACTATTTACGTATACACCTTCATGCCTTTGCCTCATATGTAGTCATTTTTTAACGAATTTCAGAGAGAAACCATGTCTTTTTAAGACTATAACAGTACAGTCTGCATAACGTGTTCGTGATATGCACTTGAAGATTTTGAATTTCTTGCCAATATTAAGATTAAATAAGTTAATTTTGTCCTAAAAAGCCAATATACACTTATTATTCCCAATTCTTAGATACTAATCGTAGGATTTCTTTTCTATTTCCAGCAAGCAAGTGGTGGTTCGCCAGGGGGTAGTATTGATTGCTTCAAAAGGGATGAAATTCAACGAAGCAGAGATCGCCATTCGTATAACTTCACCTAGCTCTTTTCTAAAATGAATAGACATCGTTTACTTGGTATCACCGCTCAAAATTAACAGCGCATTATTGATGCAACGAGGATATGACTATTGTCGATGTATAAATATACTATAATTGGCAGTTATAGTGTGAAGTAATACAATCAATAACTAGTGATTACTGCCAAACAACACTGCCATTTCCTTTACGCTATGACATGAACCTTGTGCAATATGTAATTTAAATGATCGCTTTGGCATAAAAACATGATGTACTGATATCTATCACTGCTACTTTTTTATTGGTTTCGTCCCATCTGATGTACAGCCATTACAGATTGGAAGAACAGTTTTATATTGTCTTTTTCAGTTGATGTCAGTTTCCGGTTCCACTATTTCTGGCGAGACTGCAACATTTTCGCGATTTTATATTTTTTTCTCGAATATGTAAAAAAAAAAGTTAAGGGTCAGCAGTAAAAAAAACTAGGTAGGGTCGGGTAACCGAAACCACATTTTTTTTTGATAGGTCTTATCTATGATGTACTAATAAACATAGGTGTTGACGACTAATCATGGTGAACCAAAAATAAATATGCTTGTAGGATATATTTATAGAGCCTTAATTAGGTTTGAAAAGAAGTTTTTATTTATGTAATGAGACTATGTTATAAATGTAGAATACTTTGCTTAACATCAGTGCATACAAAATATTGTTTTCTGTGAAGTTTCTATAAAAAATCGTTTCGTGTAGCAATATGAAACATAATTCAAATCTCTTTTAAAGTCTGTCATGAAACACGACTGTGTACAAGTATTATATGCTCAGCTTAAATTGTTTTAACTATGCAACTTAAACATAATAATTGTGTTATGTTGTGTATTGCTATGTGAATTGTACAGAGACAAATATTTTTTTTGTAAAATCGAGGAATGGGTTGTTTTATATTGTATATACTAGTTGTTCAAATATTAGTCATTAGTCTTCAACATGATATTGTGTCTCTGAGATCATGAATGTCATAAACAGAGCAATACAATGGATGGTCTTCATAATGCATGTACAAAGTGTACAAATACGATAATGTGCTTATATGACAATAAATTCTAATACTATTACAATAAATTTAAAACAATGCATACATGTATGTATGTATGTATGTATGTATGTATGTATGTATGTATGTATGTATGTATGTGTGTGTGTGTGTGTATGTATGTATGCCTGCCTGCCTGTCTGTCTGTCTGTGTATATATGTGTCTGTCTGTCTGTCTGTCTGTCTGTCTGTCTGTCTGTCTGTCTGTATGTATGTCTGTCTGTCTGTCTGTCTGTCTGTCTATACGTACGTACACGTATGTATGTATGTATGTATGTATGTATGTATGTATGTATGTATGTATGTATGTATGTATAATGTATGTATGTATGTATGTATGTATGTATGTATGTATGTATGTATGTATGTATGTATGTGTGTGTGTGTTTGTGTGTGTATGCATGCCTGTCTGCCTGCCTGTCTGTCTGTCTGTCTGTCTGTCTGTCTGTCTGTCTGTCTGTCTGTCTGTCTGTCTGTCTCTGTCTGTCTGTTTGCCTGCCTACATGCGTCTGTGTGTATGTATGTATGTATGTATTACGTATGTTATGTATGTGCATGTGTGCTTGCGTAAGTGCGTACATACATGCATTAATGATTATGCGCATTTATGCAGGGAGGAGGGAGAGATGGATCGATGGGGATTGATGGATTTATGCCAAAGATGGATAAACATGACGTGTATACAGCTGAATAAAGACAGACAGACAGACAGACAGACAGACAGACAGACAGACAGACAGACAGACAGACAGACAGACAGACAGACAGACAGACAGACAGACAGACAGACAGACAGACAGCTACATGGATGGATTGATGAATGGACGGGCGGGCAGACGGACGGACGGACGGACTAACCAATGTGTTCAAAGTTTGTAATAAATTGTACGTACAGCAATTGAAGTGGGTAAGCACAAGTAATCGCTTGTAATCACAAGTATTGGACCGGTGAGTTCCTCAAGCCGGGAGGGGGGAGGGCGGGATTTTCTAACGGTCAACGAAAAGTCACTGAATCCCCCCCCCCCTCTCTGTAAAAACGAAAACAGGATGACCTGCTATCACTTATTTCTACTATCCCCCCTCATATATCATATTCACATTGTGACTGGACTCAGAGCTTGATTATGTCTCATGAAAACTTTACAAGACAGCACTATTCGTGTTGTTATAGCGACTGCAAAGGGTTGAAATATTTAAATACAATAGTTTCATGACAGTAAAAGGTGGGGCCTTGAGATGGTGTTAAATATACCTATTATGGGGGTCCTAGGGGGTCTCCCCTAGAACCTCTGGAAGTATTTTGACTCTTATTAAAGCCATCTTTAAGATAGGCTATATATTCAAACCCTTACAGGCAATATTTTTTAGCCTTTACAAGACAAGTCAAGTACTGTATCAGAAACGTTTCTTTACACATCGGGGCCCGTTGAATATGTATTCAACGCATCTGGTGGTGAGAGTTTACTTTAAGAGTCATTGAAGTTTTAAGGCAATTTTATGTTGTCATGGCAATAATATCACATCTTTAACAGAGAGTATCACTAAAATTAGAAATTAATCTTCATACATAGAATAAAATGTTCAAGAAAAGTTTTTATAACATGAAAATAATAAATATTATGACAGTAACATTAACAGGTTGGTGCATCTGGTTATCATTGGTTGACTGAACGTTTACAAAATAACACGTCAATTATATGTTGAATAGAAGTGTGCAAGTGAAACCTACATTT
Organism: Glandiceps talaboti; assembly: GCF_964340395.1. Taxonomy (NCBI): domain Eukaryota; kingdom Metazoa; phylum Hemichordata; class Enteropneusta; family Spengelidae; genus Glandiceps; species Glandiceps talaboti. The sequence continues at coordinate 5,043,294 of NC_135558.1, read as the reverse complement.
CTAAATACATACATGAATTTTTTAGCATGCAAAGCACAAATTTACGTACGTAAATGTTCGACGGGGCTAAATCTTACCAGTTCTGGTATATTTTAAATACATGATTGTTACAAAAAACTAATATGACAGTAGTGACGAGTTAGGACATGCGCCACCAGCGGCCAATTCATTCATCAAATTCAAGGTCAACTGGGCGGAAGTGAAAAGTAGTCGTCTACGCATACGGAACGCATGGTGGTTGAAGTTTGCTGAATTAAATATTCCGATAACTATGAAGACACGAAACATCAGCCGATGGATATTAATAGTAATTTTTGCAACCTTGGTACTTGTCTCGTACTCCGAGAGTCCGGAAAGAACTTGCAACGAGGGAGGTGGAAGGGACGATGCACCGAGGTTTGTTTTCAAGTTTTGATTTTCTTTGATTCAACGCCATGGGGAGATATAATATATATGTGTACAGTGTACACTGCATTGATCATGGTGTACATGTATTAGACATCAAAATACAGCTATAGGTATTGATTTGTGATGTCGAGTGTTCAATCGAATCCTAGGCGATATGCCTGTAGCACAGTCACTTGTGAACTAATATTCTAATCCAGGATGATAATATTCTAGGATGATCATATTTACAAAATAATGGCGTTTAAAATTACTATATAAGTTATTTACGAATAATTTAAAAATACCGTCACTTGTGATTGCATTGGAAAATAGTATGTATTTTTTGAACATTTGTAAATGTGTAATAGCGTCATTATTTTGTATTATGATCATATCATTCTGGAATAGTATATTATTAGCTCACACGTGACTGTGCCCTGCATATACAAATATTCTGAGCAACACATGAAGCCCGCCATTTAGCTAAGTCATGGACCAATCGAAGAGAGAAAAGAGTAAATATCCCCCGGGAAGTACCAGTGCAGTGGCCAGCTCTTGCTTGTAACAGTAGTAGGGGTCACCCGGTGTGCAACCAATACTTCCAACCCTAGATCCCATGTTAGACCAATACCCTAGACCATTACATCGTGTTTTTAAAAGATCAACTTTTAGACCAAATTTTGTAGTAGTTCCATACTTAAGAAAAAGGTGGATTACAAAAATGAAGTTTTCACGCTTGTATATTTTTTACTCAGGAGGTAACATTTTTGGGGCTAATTAAATGCACAGTTATGAATTGGTAGACAGTGCAGTGGACCCCATGTTAGACTCTCCATGATTGAAAAAATCAGACTCCATTTTAGACCAAAGGGCTAGAAAACACACCCCAAATGGCAGCATGTATACATATAGTAAAATACTAGTAGGGGAAGTAGTGCCCCCCCCCCCCCCCCCCCCACACACACACACACACTGTAGTTTGATGACATTTGATAGCTGTTTTGCTTGGTTTACAGTCCTGGTGGATGTTCAGTTCATGACAGACCCCTAATGAAGGGGATTACTGTGAGTGAGTTTGGTGGACCTGAAGTACTGAAAGTCAGATATGATATTCCTATTCCACAACCAACTGATACAGAGGTATGTACTAAATCAGACGCTACAAACAAAATTATATTTGATGAAACTGTAGTAATTTAGCACAAAAACAGTACTGTTGCAATGTCTAAAAAGTTTACACTTTTGATGAACATCTCTACAAAACTAGGGAATCAGTGATGGTTTTAGTCAAACTTTATCAGTTTTAATGGGCATATGAGATGCATGTTATTTAATATTGATCTTTTATAAATGGCGAATTTATGTAAATTTGTACTCTCAAATGTAATTTAATGGTAAAAACATTCTGTTCTCTTAGGTTTTAATCAAAGTACTTGCAGCTGGTGTTAATCCAGTTGAAACATACATCAGAAATGGAACACATAAGTTCAGACCAAAGTTGCCATGGATACCAGGGCAAGATGTAGCTGGAACTATTGAAAGTGTTGGCAGCAGTGTGAAAAGTCACAAAGTAAGGGTTATTTCTTCATAGCTGCATTATTTACATGTGCCGGGCTTGAAATAATGACAAACATTTTCTTGCCCACAAGAATGAGAATGAGCAAGCATAGGTTTTAAAATCAAATCATTGGGACAAGTACTTTCGAAAACCCCTTGCCCAGTGCTTCCAATCACTTGTTTGGTATTCTCTGTGGCTGTAAATCTTTCACTCACTCTGCCCATGAAAGTACAGCAAAAAACACTAGAAGTACAAGTACAAATACCTTGAGTACCCAATCTTGGATTTTCTCATTGTAGATTTCTGTAATTATTACCTAATATTTATGTTTATCCAGAATAGCAAAATCTCCACAAATCATACTGTGCGTTTATCTGTTTTAGTGCACAAGGAACGATTGCACATTCATCAGCATACAGATATAGTATGCAATAATGTTTTTGATATTGCAATGCAGTACAATATCAGGCTTGTAAGTTGTATATATATTTGCACAGCATTGGAAATAATCATCATGAAATTAGACAATATATTAGACAAAACATACGATGTCCCACCTGCTCAAACGAACTTCATTCATTTAGGAGCAGAGTGGGTCTGGCATTAATGCGATTGCTGAACTTCATTTTCACACTTTTAACCAAATCTAGAAAACTATCACACCTTCAACAATAACAGGTTCTATATTTACTTCTGAGATGTTGATAAGTTGATTAAAATTTACTTCTAATGTGATGTACAGTGCTGAGTTTCTGTTAGTAATTATAATTGTTTACCATGTTTTTACATTACATTGATAGTTATGTGTGACTGCTATAATTTTCATTATCGTTTAAAGCATATAGAAAGTGTCCATGTGAACAACTAGTCTATTGATCTTGCCCCAAATTTTAACGTAATTTCATGGATTATGTATTTAGTAAGTGAAGAATTTGTCTATATCTTAATAACAGGTTGGAGATAGAGTGTATGCTCGATTGCCTACAAATTCAGGTGCATATGCAGAGTTTGCTGTTGCCCCAGAAGACAAAACTCACAGAATACCTGACCATATCAGTTTTCAACAAGGAGCAGCTATTGGAATACCATACTTTACTGCATACAATGCATTATTTCAGAGGTGAGCTCATATCAGTGGATTCAGTGTCTTCGTTTTTACACTTATCATATATTTGATTCATAATGTCTTTTATTTCTACTTAACCTAACTGCAAGGATGAACAAATCCACTGGTCCTGGGTCCGGGACTAGTGATTTTTTTGGGCAGACCACTCAAACTTTACCTTGACTGGTCCGTTGGACCAGTACCTTACTGTTAATAACTATGTTAAAAAGTCGTCTGAATATACAGATATATATATAGGTAAGATTTATTGTTTCACATTAGCAGGACATGGGACCATTAATTCTTTCAGCAGGACCACTGGATTTTTTAAGGCACTGGTGCGGTGACCACCAGTTCACAAAATGATTTGTTCATCCCTGAACTGTCTAGATTTTGTTGTTGACCCTTAAAATTTGTTTACTTTTATAAAACTAAAAAACTTCACATTCATTTCCGCAGTCTAGTTTTGTTAGTGACCCTTTAAAATATTCATACTAATAAGTAAAAAAAGGTCATGTGATCGATTTCCACCGCGACTTTAAGGTTTGTGGTGTAATTTAATATTGTTTCTGTATAACAGGACAAATTCAAAACCTGGAGAGTCAGTTCTTGTTCATGGAGCAAGTGGAGCAGTATGTATTATCTAATAATCTATATCACTTACTACTACTTAGTGAGTAGAATGTCATCACTTTCCAGCTGGGAAATATTTATCAGTAACATCAATGGCAACAATTCTATCATTCAAAAATATAACAACAGTGTGATCAAACATTAATTAAATGTAAGTTGTAATTGTAACGATATGAAAGTGTCATATCTTGTTTAGATTTTTAAGACAAATGACATTAAAAGATATCAGGGATACAGGCTTGTGTGACAGATCCTAAAAGAACTGTGCCATTTTATGTGTTACCATCTCTACAACCTGTTACAGACTGGTTAGCCTGTGTTTGTATATGTCCATGGACTGACACTACAGACTTGTTTGGGCTGTGTACAGTTTGCATATGCCAATGTATGACTGTGTTTGACAGTGACTAACTCTACCATCTTTTTCAGACTGGTTTAGCTTGTGTACAGTTTGCATATGCTCATGGTATGACTGTGTATGGAACGGCAGGAACACAAGAAGGCCTGGACTTGGTAACAAGAAATGGCGCAGTGAAGGTGTTCAACCACAGAGATGAAAATTATACAACAGAGATTATGGTAATTATTGTAAACATGATTCTGTATCAGCAATGGACTATGTATGTCAACAATCAAATGTCTCTCACATTATTGTCCCAATTAATATTAATACTAACATCACCTACCATTGAATTTAACATACAAACGTACTATACTCACGTAGGCCTCAAATGTCAAACTTACCAAACAGCGACTTTTTTTAAGTGGTGATATGTCACATTTCTATTCAGTATTGATGTTAAGTCAATTCCAGCAAGATATAACCGTTGTCAATTACTTAATTTGCACTGATAATTTTGCCTTGTGCATAAATTTCAAATCATACTATGTTCTGTTTACCACACACAGCAAAAAACAAGCAATTGACTGTTGACAGTCAAATAGGGATGAGGTACTAGATGTTACCAATTGATCCACACCACTACTGTAAACATTATGTATTTTGGTGTATTATACAATCATTACACAGTATAAAATTATAATGATATCTGAATTGTACAATAAGGTCCTATCCTAAATAATGAGTAAAATGAAAGGAATAGAAAGATGGGCCTACATGTATAAGAGTTTAGTTATCCAGCCTGAGAGCTTTCTACATGAGGCTTTTAACCCAGCAAAAACTCCATTTACAACTAAAACATTATGTGATGTTTATTTATTTAATTAGATATTTATTTATTTATTTATTTATTTATTTATTTATTTATTTATATTATTTTGTATACTTTGTGATATATATAAGCCAGCGAGCTGAGTGTGGCGTGCTCTTTGTAAACCTTATATAATTTGATAACTCCACATAGGACACTTTAATTATAAACAAACATAACATAACATAACATAACAAAACACAACATAACATAACATAACACAACATAACATTGACATTAACATAGTTTTATGATTAGAATTAACTTCACATGTAACAAAATATTTCATTTGCAGAAGATTTTTCAGATAATGATAGTCATTCTCCATTGTCAGCACTTTTGGTTCAAATTATTCAAATGATAATGTACATCACTTTGAAGTGAGAACAGTTAAAAGAAGTATTGCAATTGAAGCTCTTGCAGTTAGTAAAAATAAAGACTTATTTATCTGTTGTCACAAATACTTAATGCATTTTATTATTATTTCATATCAACAGAAAGCAACCAATGAAAGAGGTGTTGATGTTGTGATGGAGATGTTAGCCAATGTAAATCTCCAAAAAGATATGGAAATGTTGGCAGAGTATGGGAGAATAGCAGTAAGTCAGGACAGTTTATTACTTTGAAATGGTAAATTAGAAATGGATGTGATGTTTCTATCCATCTACTACAGACCAGGCTTGATCATGCAGTGATTTAATTTCAGAGAGAGACGTTGAATGCTGAATATTAAATCATTGTATGAGCAAGGTCCACAGTAGACAGATAAAAAATTTGCACTTGCTTCTAAATCACCATTCCATGGTAAAGTAACTATTTTACTATCCTATTTATTTTTACAACCATGAACAATATATTCTCCATGAAGAGAGTTATCACTAATTTCTGTACGGCCAATACAATACATCTTGTAAAGATGCATGTATACATGAATTGCAATTTCACAGTAACTATTATCCATAATGAAAGGCAAAAATAAAAGTAAAAATGAAAATGATAACTATCTGTACCCTTAACTAGTATGGCTTGTAACTTTAAGTAAACCTTGATGGATTGTTATTAAGACTGTGCAATTTTGGCAAGTGCTTAAAAAAAAATAGGATGGCAATACAACTTCCCCCCCCCCACCCCCCATGTCAATTTAACATTATTATTATCCTTGTTAAACTGATTTTTACCCCATCAAGTGTAGTCACAGCATCAATTGGAGACATATTTCACATTGTGTAGTCAGCCAGTCATCTAAAAAAAGAAGCAGATGAAGTGCACATGAAGATAAAATGTTAATTGTTGTGACTGGAGAAACATAACCATGCTGTATATGTACATGACTTTTCCAGCTAGTTGGAAGCAGAGCATCTATTGAAATTATACCAAGAACTTTAATGACAAAAATGGGATCTATAGTTGGTATACGACTCAAGCTGACAGAGGTAACTATACAATACAATGTTCATTTCACAAATGGTATAAACCTAGCTAGAATTTCATTTATTTACTTACAGGTTATAGGCAACAGGGGTCCAATTGAAATAATACCCAGGACATTGATGACAAAAATGGGGTCAATAATTGGTATAATGCCCAGATTGAATGAGGTAACTATAAATTCAGGTCAATTCTAAATGGTGTAATTTGCCATAAGTTATGTAGGAGGTAATAATGCCCAGATTGAATGAGTTATAACTTTATAAACTAGGTCAATTATTGAATGGTATAGTGGAAAATTGAGTACTGAGTGCGGGTTACTAATTGGTATAATGCCCAGGTTGAATGAGCTAACTTTAAAGTCCACGTCAATTACTGAATGGTATTGTGTGCAATTGAGTATTGAGAATGGGTAATAATTGAGCCCAGATTGAATATGGTAGCCATAGAAAAGGTTGGTATTGTGTCCATTTGAGAAGTGAATATAAGTATTGATATAATGCCCTGGTTGAATGAGCTGATACTATGAAACCGGGTCAACCCTTACATGTACATGGTGTAATGTGATGTAGGTTATGTATTGAATATGGGTAATATTAAATATGAGCATTGCTTGAAAGAACAAAACCTTCCAAGATTCCAAATGTGACCCAAATGCAAATCAAAATTCAACCAAGGCCTGTTACTGTGCATTATACAACCAGCCTCTAAATAACATGTACAGTGTCTAAGTATGGTATTCATCTCAACAAAATAATACTCAAGTTACAGCTAGTGCAGGTTTAAGCTGAGGTTTATAATTCAAATTCTCTCTTTTGCTCGTTTGCAGGAGGAATATAAAGAAATTGCAGCTTCCATTGATGCTGGTTTGGTGAACAAATACTTAATTCCACGTGTGGGATTAGAATATCCTCTAGAACAAGCTGATGAAGCACATAGAGAAGTTATAGAACATAAGAAAGGAACCCAGGGTAAAATAGTACTAACACTATGAAATGAAGGCAATATTAGACACTTATTGCCTGGCTATGAGGGAATTAGTAGACATCTATTATACCATGAGGGCTGTTATGTACTTAACAGCACAAGGGGTAATATAACATCCACTAGTGCCTGAATAAGGCAAGGCAATAAGTGTTTTATAACATATCACATTCTCGGGCACATAATCTTTCTATAGTCAAAGCAAATCCCTGATAAGACTTGGGGAATACTGCCCTATGGAAAGTAGAATGCAAATAGTGCTCCCAATATGCAAATTGGGGTCACTATTGGTCAATAGCCCATACCAAGTGGTAAGATCTAAGCCAGTCACTGATCCTATATGAATACGATGTGTTATAAATGACAGTGGAAGAATATTCTTTGAATTTTAAGAGATTTGCTTTACTTTTATGGTAAAAAGAAGTCATTAATTTAAAACTATAGTATGCACTTTTAAATTATTGATTTAAACAGATACACCTTTGTTACCCCTCATCATAACAGACTCGGTGTACCGGTATGTTACTGCAATGCTAAACATAGAGGCAGAGTAAACATCACTATGCCCACAGAGACACTACATTTATGGATGGATGGATGACATTGTGTTTATGTATGTATGTGTATATGCATTCATGACCTGTGTATATGTGTGTATGTATGTGTGTGTGTGTGTGTGTGTGTGATTTAATACATGGCTGTGGCATTGTAGAACTGACATCTTGAACAGTTTATAACACAATATATGTGCTCACACAGCATATTATTCATGGCCAAACACTCTTCATCGGCTAATGTGCCTGATGACGTATCCTGTCATTGGAGCCATTGGCTAAAAGTTAATCTAAGCCATGCTTGGCCTTGTAATATAAATCAGATTATCTTGTGCTGTCCTTGAAGTTGACAATATTGTTAATGATTATCACTGGGTGTAATGACATTTTGTTATCGGTGTTGTATTGATGATTCTAATTTAAAAGTGTCCCAGCCTTGGTTAATGTCATCAGTGTTTTTATAGGTGTGCTGTTACTGCAGGTGCATGAAATAGAGTCCAGAGAGACTTAAATAATACAATACTGAACTGATGCTTTATTGGGTTGTCGGTGGCCGAGTGGTTAAACCACTTGCCTCTTACCACTGCGGTCGGGGTTCGAACCCCATTCAGGGTTTGATTAAATTTACCACGCTGTAAGTAAGAAGAGTGTCGTTCAGTTTGACTCTACCGAACAACGCAGGTTTTCCCCGGGTACTCCGGTTTCCTCCTGCATTAACACTGAACCCATGAGGGATGGCCCTCACTGGACTTCTTGGGAGACAAGTGTTTATATGCTTAAAGAACTATCCAGTATAAATAAAGATTATTTATACCTGCCTAAGTTCTCTGTATTCTTAGAATTAATCCAGTTGGTTCACCTACATGTACAGGCCTAACACTGAATGTGTGAAAAACCCATGTGTTGGTGATGTAATGTGATTGGTTGATTTTGTCCTTTATCAGTCTTGACAGCTCCTTCTTTACCATCTGTCTTGATGTCATTATATCATAGGCCTTAGCCAAAATAAATAGTTCATCCTTTTTGTAATGGGATGTTGTAAATATATCTGGCTGCTGATTGATCATTGTGTGCAGTTCAATGGTGGTGTGATTTTATCTTCCTTCTGTCCTGTCTTCTCTAATCTTAGCAAGTGTTACTTTTGCTGCAGCCTTTCTTTTCTTGTTTGTCCTGATTTCAATTTTTTTCCTGTGAGCCTGTGTCTTTTTAATTTGGCATTCTCTGGTGAAGTCTTTCAAGAACTGTCCAGCACCCATGTTTGAATACCTCACAACAATTCCAGCAAAGACTTTCTTGATGATATGTTGACTGAATGTGTTATCCTTAATATTGGCTGTATATATACTCTCAAAATGTTGATAGAGGTAGATGTTTTGGAGAAGTTCTTGTTTTGCATTGTGTACTAGTGCATGTAATTGGTTACATGTTTTCATTGCAGTTGCAAGAATATCTGTTGTTTGATTTTCTTCTTCTAAGGTCCCCACTCTGCCAACTTTGTCGATCGACTCTTCTTGCCTAGTTTCATCATATGCCCACATTGGTCCACAGTGCAATGACAGCCCATGTCGCCAAAGTGGGTGTACATGATCTCCATGAACTGTTGGAATGACTTTTGGCATTTACATTCTTCAGTTGAATCCACAACAGAGAAGAATTTAAGATTAAATGCCAGCATTTGCCATGGCAGTCTGTCTCAAGGCATTCTTGGCTGTTTCTCATGCGACTGAGGCTGCAAACTCTTGGCAAGATGGAGAAGAGAAGAGAGTTTTCCTGTTTGTTGATTACCTGTTTAAGACCATTCATGGTCAGACTAATAAATTCAGTCTGGTATATAGTGTGGTGGCACTTCTGGTGCATGAGCAATAGGTGTTGTTAGAACAGATAGTTTGTCCATTTTCATTGGTTATGGTAGTTCTCTTTTTGGAGGATGTGGTGGCTCTGAAAAGGGTTATTTGATTTTTGCTGAAGATGATTACTTCTTCAACAAGTTTTTATTTTTTCTTGCCTCTTTGTTATGGACAAATGGATAGGTACTTGATGGTGAGTTCCTTAGCCTGTTCTTACAGTCTAAGGCCAGGTAACTTGATTACTGTTGAGATTTTTAGCACTTTTGTTTTTTTGGGTTTTTTTTGCTTCCTTCCTTTCTTTATGCTTGTATTGACACTGGTGTAATTTAAACATTCAAGGGTCTTTACTTTCTTGTTGATGAGTTTCTACACCTCATCTGGTAACTCGAGCTGCCTGATTCTCAATGATTTTATTATAACTTCATTGTGCCTCTTTGATGGCTTGCTAATCTTAAGTCACATATAATGACCTGGTCTATACCAAATTGAATGTAATTTATACAAAATTTCACCTACACTATAAATCCAGATGAGGATTGTGTGAGCTCTTGTTTAATGTAGTCTAGTCTAACTTCTCCGTACTTGGAGCTAATGATTTTAACTACCACTGCATTCTTATCGAATTGGTTGGTTGCCTTATACTCCAAAGATGTGTTTGCATTTTTCTGTTTGTTGACATATATTATTATTCTTGTTTTATTAAACTTTATTTTTCAGGAAAGAAAGAACACAACAATTCTCAAAACATCCCATAGCTAAAACAGACCGAAGAAAGATATACACAAATATAAAACAATGAGAACTTATAGACAGTGAAAAATACAAATGAGCTAGTTCAAGTATTTAAAAATACAACAAATCTCTAAATAAAATCCTTATATATAATAATGACTTTTATTTCATAAGAAAAAGGGTGACCCTTTTAGGTCCAGCCTAATCTTCCCAGGTGCCCTAAAGCAGAGCAGATTGTATCGGAATAACTATTTCTTATACGTTCAACAAAATTGTATGTTAGTCTAAGTGCCCCGAAATTAGGGATTGCGTACTGTACAAACATTGAGCTAGCACTGCAAACTCACAGGTAACCCATATGCTTAAGGTGTAAAAAGTGTTGCCTTGTAAAATATTACACTGACTCCTAACTGTTTGAATGGTAATGTATGTGGTCTGTCTTCACTGCATGGGTCTGTTTCCTGGTTTGGTACATAAACATCATCACCAGTTGCCTCACTACTGGTATAAGATGACCTCACTTATGATGATAATCTGCTTGATGTTGTGTACTTGAAATATTTCTAATATGGTCTGGTAGGGTGTGGTACAGAATTAAGACTCTTTTCCAAAGAACTGTATATTGTACCATCAACATCAATATCACAAAACTTAGTCACGCCAATATCACAAGGAAAGTCGGCCATCGCAGTTATGTAACATTCTTAACTTTAACCAAGTCGTTCAGGTAGCACTGTACTTCGATTTGTTTCAATCTTGCAACTCTTGTACGATTATGAGTATTTATATTTCCCTTGCCAGCATGTGTTAGGTTTACACCACAGAAATGACCATTATTCAGGCGAAATTCCCTATAGAATACCCTTTTGCTGTCAGCTGACATTGGCTTACGGAGATCGCAAAGTGCCATGATTGTTGTATTTACCATCGGTTTTACATTTGACAAGTTTACTTGTTCACACTGTCTGTCAACTATCAGCATGATGTCCTTTAATGCATATGTTAGTGCAATGAACGAATATTGTTTTATAAGTCGCAGAAGTCCATCAGCAGTGGGGTTGCATCTTGAATCTTCATCAGGTTCCAATACTAGCACTGGCCAGTTTGCTTCGACTGTCTTGACAGAACGTGACAGGGACAGCCACCTCACTGAACACGGCTGTTTAAGACTAATAAAGTCATTTGTGTCTAGAGCCCTGTTTAGTTCACGTAGGCATTCGTAGCGTGAGGAGTATTCGAAGTAATTATAGATTGCGTTTACTGTTACAGTATTTCTATACTTCGATACTTGTTCTACACCTTTAGAGGCATTTGACAAATTTACTTTTTCACGCTGGAAAATGATGTTTAGTCTGTCAACTATTGGTACAATATCATTGAGTGCATATGTTAGTGCGATGAAAGAATACTGTTTTATGAGTCGCAGAAGTCCATCAGCAGTGGGGTTGCATCTTGAATCTTCATCACGTTCCAATACTAGTGCTGGTCAGTTTGCTTCGATTGCCTTGACAGCGTGTGACAGGGACAGCCATCTCGCTGAATATGGCTGTTTTAGACTAATAAAATCTTTTGTGTCAAGAGCTCTATTTAGTTCTCGTAGGCATTTGTAATGAGATGCTGAATACTCCAACTAATTGTATATTGAATTCAACGTATTTCTATACTTTTGTTGAATTTATGAATCACTTGTAGAATGGAAAACAAGAAATGATGACTGGGTTTGAATTTATCTATGATAGATTGCATCTGTATTTAACAATTTGGATTTCACTTTTACTTTTCATAAGAAATTAAATTTATACATACAGGTGAAAAAGTAATGATTTTTTAAGATCTATCCAATCTGTTTTGTAGTGCAAACAATTCAGCTGTGGCTGTAGAAAGAAGGAATGAATGAGATTTATTTCACCAAAAATAAGCTAACACTTTCAAAGAAACATATGATACCAATATACAAAATGGATACAAAAGAAATACACAATTGTTGTCTGATGCGGACCATGGAAATACTTCAGTGGAACTAGTTTTGTCCATGGCCCGTACATTTTTCTACATTCTGGTTTAATTCTTGAAAGATATTAAAATGAGCAGATGCATTATTCTTGCCTTGCCATGTGTCATGGATGATTTAGACTCTGTCAATTGTATTGCAAGTTGCATTTTCTCCAATTGAGAAATTAGCACTACACAAAAATGTTGTCAATGGAGTGCATGTTCCATGGAAATCAGTTTGCATACCACCATTAAAGTAATGTTCGGCTAATTTTTCAATACAATTGACAGAGTCTAAATCATCCATGACACATGGCATTGATGACTGGCTCAGTATCTTCTTAAGAACGGCTTCAGTTATGCTAGAATGGAAACCAACACCTTCAGATGCCATCCCACATAACTGAAGGAGGATTTTGAGACTTGTTGTCTTCCCTGTATCCATCTCCTTGGAGTAAAGCCTAAATACGTGGACAGCTACCAAAGCATTCAACTACCCCAAGATAGTGAATTGCCATAAAGACCACTGGCAAGTACTCCGTCTGCTGGAAAATAGTTGTGCATAAACTTTGCCTGTAGAAGATTTTCAAAAAAAAAATATAATTAATGACATGTTTTTTTTTAAAAAGACATATAATTAATGACATGGTTTTTCAAACAAAATTGTACCACAAAAGTTGATAACACACCATAGATAACGTTAATTTGTAAAGTTGTTTGGTTTGGCAGCGTAATTAACTTAAGATAAAAAGTCATGCCCAATAATCATCACAGGCGTAAACATCAAAAAGAAATAATAATTAGGATCAGATGAATGGAACTTCACCTGAATCCAGGCCTTAAAATACGACTAGCATCCAATTTTAATAATCTTGTATGTAAAATAATGCTATACATACCTCCATCAATCGTAACAATTTTCGAAGAGGTTGTTCACTGTTATGTAATGGGAATTCAATAGATGGCACCAAGTGCTTGATTTCCTCTGTAACAATATATTTCAGGTTACCCAATAGAACTCCTTTATCAGAGAACTGCAACTGTTTCATGAAACAAGGGTCAAACATTACAGAAATTATTTGATATACTGTAAAATACTAGAAAATACTAATAAGTTGATATAGTTCACTAATCGTGAATGAAAATTAAAAAACATTCTCCAAATGTCGAGAGTAAATCAATAAAAAAAAAAAGACACCACAAAATTTGCAAGCCACTACATTACTTCCCATACGGGAGCTTGTTCCTTACTTTATGATTCAGTTTGGTTGAATGAAACATTTGACAGGAATGGTTCTGTCTTTTTGCAGTATTTGCATATGCTAAGTGGAACTAAATTGCATCATGTTTCAATGTAATGTAATGAAAGTAGTAACTCACTGTATTGGCTAGCACAAACACCGTGTTTGCCTTGTTATACCCAATACAGTTTGTGCTAATTCTTGGCTTTGTGTCCTGGTTCAAGTCCTGGGATCATTTGTAAAACAAGGCAACCTTGTAACTCACTGTATTGGACAGCACAAACACATTGTTGGCCTTGTCATAGCCAATACAGTTTGTGCTTATTCTTGGCTTTGTGTCCTGATTCAAGTCCTGGGATCATTTGTAAAACAAGGCAATTTTGTTTTGTATGTATTCATACAATTCTTTTTTCCTCAAGTTACATATATTAAAGCCCCATCTTTGTATGTTTATTCATGGTGGTTTTGAATTTTTCTGGGTTCATGATATCAGTCATGGTTGCCAGAAATTCTCTACAAAAAAATAAAACATGATAATATCAGTGGATGTGAGCATTATAACTAACACTATTAATCTTAGAACAGCTGTAAGACAATTGTAGAGTACATTAACACATGTACACAATGATATAGATGAGGTGAAAAACAAAGGTTGTAGAAAGTCAAAATGACAGCAACCACAGAAAGTGAAAATTCACGACTTTTATCATATTTTTACTGAAAAGCATGGAAACAGTGTGATAATTTTACCAACAATGGAGTTGAAACATTTTTCTCTGAAGTGAAAACCCTCGGGTGTATATAAAATCAGCCTTCCTTTAAGACAATGGCTTGCTAGACACCCCACTCCAGTATATTGATTAATTTATTCGTCATGAAAAACATGAAATTTCTTTTGCATTGACAGGAACTACAAATCCACATAGATTACATCCATGAAAAGTAGAGATTAAAATACATACAAATAAATAAATACATTTTAGCAGCGATTACATATTATTAATTAGTTGAATTGATCTTGGTATGAAACTAAACTTAAACCAACAAAAAATGAATTTCACCTAATTCTCTTGTGCAGGTTTCAGTAAATTTATGATATCAGGTAAAATTATGTCAAAGTCCTGTTGTTGACTCAGTTAAAGTTTTGAACAGTCGTCTTTGGTTGTTAAATTTACATAACATGTAGGGACATACATACAGACAGAAAGATAGTGAAACATTAAAGACTGGCTTTAATGTGCTTCATGTTTAGTACGTACTAAAACAAAATGGAATTCATCTTCAGTATCTTAATTGACATCTAGTACATTGCCTTTGTTCCAGTGCCTTTCTCTTTTAAATTTGTAAAATCTGCTGTCACAATGGCTTGCTAGACACCCCACTCCCAAATAATAATTACTTTATTCGTCATGAAAAACATAAAATTTCTTTTGCATTGACAGGAACTACATAGCCACATAGATTACATTTACTCAAATAAGAAATCCATGTAAAGTAAAGATTACTGTAACAATATATAAATAAATACATTTAGCAGCAAACCGTTTCAAAAATACAACATAAAAAAGAAAAATGCATTTTTGAATTATATTTCCAGTCGTGTTTGCTGTGATGCAACAAATGCAACTCTAAAATTGACAGCAATTTACCAGGGTGTACCTTCCTCTCATTACACAACATTACCAGACATTTTGACTCCCATAGTTCGTCGGGGTCCACAGGAAACATACTTGCTCACCCAAATGAACTGCCATTGCCCCTTATTTGAACAAGGATGATTGAATGACAGTCGTTTTTGTGAGAATTGTAAAATAATGCACATCTATCAATTTTCTGTAATTTTCTGTTACAACATGACTGTGCATCCTAGAGACATTTACAAGACTTGCTTTCAGAGTTGTCGGTACAATTCAGTACTTTCTGCAGCCGAGTGTTTACACATTCTTGTGGTACTGTCTGCCCCAAACTTGCTATACCACAACATTCAAATGCACATTGGTAGTCAACACTTGCCTTCACTTTGTCGACAGCAGTCTGGACGAAGCAGAATATTTTTTCCCACAATGGGCTTCTCCTGTACCCCTTCGCTGTAAATTTTAGGGGTCCGTTGACAAACCAGCGGTTCCATTCTTGTCTGAGTGCTGCCTTAAATGGTGAGTTGACGCTAACATCAATTGGCTGCAGATAGCTTGTCGTACGCGATGGGATAAACTTGACATTAGCCAGCATTTTGGTGTATTTTTACCAGTTTTGTTCATTCAGCTGCATGTGCCATGAATGCTCTTCCTGTGTCTCTTCATCTAGGTCATGCCTTAAACTTTGGTATATGTCTGGCCCAGTCAAAAAGTACTTGCTGATAACTCTGTGACATACGTTGCTGTACCAGTTCAGTTTCTCATCGACATCACCATTTGCAATAGCTACTGGTAGTTCTACACTGGTATCAATGCAGATTGGTCTTCAAACTGTCGGCCACTTCTTTCAAATTGTTTACACATTTCAGAAGTTTCTCTGTTTGGTTTTTGACATATGATGCATATGCCATGGATGCCTGGATTGGTACTGTTATACCAAGACAAGTTGAAAGCGTTATACTGTCGTTCTCCCTCAACTTCCGCTTCCGAGTGTTGCCCTTCACCAACTTTCCTTTACTGTTTATGAAATCGTCAAAAGGAAACTGAAGCCACACACATGACAAGTGTCTTGTGGCACAGTTATCGTACTTGTCATCACAACCTGTTTATGAATAGAATTACTTATAATTTAGTATTATTTTTGTAGCACAATTGTTTAGGTTAAACACAATCTGTTTTTTACGAAATGGACAAACGACGTAATGTAATTGTTTAACAACAAAGCATGGTGTCAAAAATATTCATCGGCACAAAGTATCTGTATAGTGTAATATTGAGAACATCTAAGGCTATTTTTTATCACAGTTGAGAGTTGTAGAGTGGACTGTTATAATCTAAAAGAATCAAACAACATTGTGATCATACAGTCACGTACACAGAACGATTTGTAAACAAACTACAAAAAGATCAAAACTACTGTGTTGCAAACACTTCAAATCTAACTCGCAATAAATTGAACTAGTCATGGAAGTGGTTTATACTTCCATGTACTAATTTAGCACATTGTATGTTATCTTCAGCTATTTACTGTAACAGTTATTTAAACACAGGATTAAATTTATCAGCTATTATTTACACAATCTGTGGGTCGAGTCATCAACCTCACTGCTATGACACGCTCCGTGTGTTGAGCGTGTGGTCATCAGGGTTGTTTGTTTGCTTGTTTTTTCAACTTCTCAAGTGTGCAAAGCTGCCAATGTAACGCTCGTCCTGATTGGGTATTCAAATGACAAGATTCAAATGGGATAATTGTAGATTACATCGGTTCAGATGTGGGAAGGCAACAATCACTCGGTACGAAAACAAACGTCACAAAACGATGGAAATAGAGTTAAATAAAGCATTTTTATCGCTTTCTCCACATCGGATTTTAATCAGATTGATGGTTATCAAAAGTATCACAATATACCACAAGATCATCAATATATATGATGAGATGGCTCCAAATTAATTCTCTGAACAAATGCTGCATTGCAAAATGTTCTGTTAGACATTAAAAAAAATATAAATAAATTTTCAGGAACTCTTACTAAAACCATATCTAAATCAATCTAAATCAAGACATTTGACAAAAATTTATTTTCTTTCAATCAATGAATCTTTTTAGATTGTCAGCGGGGTTGCATGCAAACATAGCTCCTCTCAATTTATTCAAAGAAAAAAAAATGTCACGCGTTTCCTGAAAGCACTTTGTGGCCCTTTTGGAGCACTGGGGGTGTTGAAGTCCATTGGCAAAGGTGGTGCAGCATCGTAAGGTGTAGATAATATTGTAGGCCTCTCACTCTCGGTCTCATCAGACTGTGCAATATCCAGTAACGGTGTAGGTGGATCCGTCACCATGCTGACTGTGACGGGTGCATTATCAGCATTGTCGATGGTACGCATGGGTGATCCACGCTTTGGGGATCGAGATCGACATGCAGTCAGGTCCATGGATATGACATTGGAAGATACAGTAGCATATGCACTACCCGTAGCAACATATACACTCATTCTTGGTGAGGTTTTTTATTCGAGTTGCTGGCGATGCCTGAGTTCGGCAAGTTCCTTCTGGATACTTTGTGAGAACTTGGCTAATTTTCAGTTGTAACATGTCAGCCACCTTCATCCTCCA
This sequence comes from Glandiceps talaboti, assembly GCF_964340395.1. Lineage (NCBI taxonomy): Eukaryota > Metazoa > Hemichordata > Enteropneusta > Spengelidae > Glandiceps > Glandiceps talaboti. Next base: position 5,025,374 of record NC_135558.1, on the reverse strand, counting down.
AGCTGTCCAGTTTTCGTTGCACTTCTCTTCAAAGTGGTCACTACATATTCTGGAATATTTTGTCACCCCTTTCCAATCCGCTCGGGTTCGATGAACAAACCACTTCCACGCATTTAAAGTGTCCTTCTGATGTGTCGGAAACTTGTGTAGCATACGTATATGCTTCCCTGAACTTTTGCTGCACTCATAGACCACACATGTGTACACCATTGTACTGAGTGAATGGGCAAAATTGAATAGAATTCATTGACACAGTATAGTTGCGAACAAAGGCCTTATGGAGGACACCATTAAACTGATGAACATGTCAGCCTTACATGACATCATACGCTGCATGCATGTGTCATCTACATTTTGCTCAGCGTTTTTAGCGATTGTGTCAAAGTAGTGATTTTGAGACAAAATAACTCTGAAACAGCTGAGAGAGCATCAAAAATGAAAAGTAATATATTGATAAATAATAACTGAATAGAACATAAAGCCTTTACAACTCGAAAAAAAATTGGGTCTGGAATTCTCCTTTAATTGTATTGTTGTCTTCGTCAGAAATATTGACCTGTACTGAAGCATCAGCATAAAGCTCTCTAGATTCTGACTGTATCTTTGTTCGGAATCGTCTCTGTTTGGATTGCTCCCATCTTTCAACAGCTTTATCTATGTTGTTTTCTGCCTCTGCATTTTGAACAGGTGGGCCATTGATGGTCACGTGCAATATAGCCTGACTTTTGTCAGCAGGAAGCTTAAAATCCTCCAATGTGCCAGCACGGCCGGACAGTTTGGAGGGTGCAAACTCAAAGTAGAGATCCGGGACTTCATCTTCCGGCTCATGCTCCACATCAGTAGCTGATAGTTTTCATCGATCTCAGAGTTAGGCGAAAGTGGTGCCAGAGCTGTCTCCACATAATAGCGGAGAAGATCCTCTAAGGTGCTCCCATAACCAATCAACCATTCCTTCACCAATTCCAATGCCTGGACTGCCTCTTCAACATTGTCTATGTACGGACTGCCCCGGATACAGATGGGAAAGTGGAACCTGGTGTAATGACGCTTTAGGTGGGTAGTGGCCTGTCTGCATTCTGGAAAATCGCAGTGGCCAATCCCACGATGTCTTCGGCCCCTACGTTCACTTCGGGACCGTCCGGTCCTTCCCCAAGGAGTTCCTACTGCCATCGGCAGAGTGACCTTTCTGCCGGGTGACCTTCTCCTCCCTCTACTCTCTTGTTCCCTGCCCTCCAGTGTCATCCAGAGTAGGCCCTTGGGTATGGTCCGCTTCACACTCTGGTTGGACTCTAGGGGACAGTTTCTCTCCATGTGTTCGGCCCAGTCGCTTATCTTCGAGGCGCTGAAAGACACCGGGCTAGACTGTGGTGAGCCCGAAGTAGATGGAGACACCACAGCCACTGCCAACGGACTACAGCTAGCAGCTCCCTCATTGGATCGGATGACTTCCAGAGTGGGATCAAACCGCTTCCGGATGTCCATTACCATTCCTCTCTCATTGATGTTACCTCGAGAGGACACTCTCTTCCTCTGTCCGCGTGGTACCACATTCTTCCTTGGATCCCGGTTGGGAAAGTTCAAGTATGCCAACGTGAGGCTCCGAGGGCCCTGAACTTGAAGTCTGGCCTCATCTATCCAAGGCCAGTTCCGTAGAGTTACGGCCAGTTGGTACATTCTTATCATAAGCTCATCCTGAGAGCGTTCATCTAGTTTCGACATGCAAATTCCATAAATGGCTGCTCTGGCAGAAGGTAGTACCCGGCGGTCCAGGAAATCCCGGACGTCGCCAGCTGTCAGAAAACTCTCAGCACTAGTTTTCGGCCGAGTTGCCATCCTGCAATACAACAGAAAAGACAAAGAGTTAGCCCCGAGTAGACCTATTATCCTAACCCTTCCCCTCTACCGGATTGCTAAATGTAGGGACACGACCATGAACGACTCATGCACTTTATGACTCGTTACACTGCCCCAACGACCAGATGAGACCGTCCCGGCTCATCTTGATTAATGGTCTCCCGCATCGTCTCTCTCTGATCCGCCCTATACAAAAATTGATCTGTAAGTACACTCAATAGAGATAAACACATTAATACACTTTTTTTTTGAAAAATCCACTAAATAGAATATTGAAATGAGTCATGAGTTTCAGTGAACAGGTAATTGTCAAATACTTTGAGGTTGGCAGTGTTTTGGTTTTGCAGTGATGAATCCATAAATTATTGACTGAAATGTTTTGGTAAAATGTTATTGAATACTTATTATAGCAATATCAATTCGGCTTATGTCCTTGAACCTCTGGAGTGATTAAATTTCGAACTCAGGTAGACATCTTTGTGCCTGTAAATTACTACAATACTGAGTATTTTTAGAACAGGTTTGCAAATTATATCAACAGTTACTATCTTATTCGACGTTTTGCCTTAGCACTTTTCCTTAAGTACTTCCGAATGTGGCAGCCACATAATATCGGATAGATTTATGCTGATATCTCAAAACTTGCTTGGTAACTGATAAAAGGTGAAAAGTCATTTTTGTTAGAAATTGTAAAATAATGCACATCTATCAATTTTCTGTAATTTTCTGTTACAACATGTGCATCCTAGACACATGTAAAAGTCGGTACAACTCAGTACTTTCTGCAGCCGAGTGTTTACACGTTCTCGTGGTACTGTCTGCCTCAAACTTGCTATACCACAACATTCAAACGCACATTGTAGTCAACACTTGCCTTCACTTTGTCGACAGCAGTCTGGACGAAGCCGAATATTTTTTCCCACAATGGGCTTCTCCTGTACCCCTTTGCTGTACGTTCTCGGGGTCCATTGATGAACCAGCGGTTCCATTCTTGTCGGAGTGCTGCCTTAAATGGTGTGTTGACATTAACATCAATTGGCTGCAGATAGCTTGTCGAACGTGGTGGGATAAACTTGACATTAGCCAGCATTTTGTTGTATTTTTTCCACTTTTGTTCATTCAGCTGCATGTGTCGTGAATGCTCTTCCTGTGTCTCTTCATCTAGGTCATGCCTTAAACTTTGGTATATGTCTGGCCCAGTCAAAAAGTACTTGCTGATAACTCTGTGACATACGTTGCTCTACCAGTTCAGTTTCTCATTGACATCACCATTTGCAATAGCTTATGGTAGTTCTACACTGGTATCAATGCAGTTTGGTCTTCAAACTGTCGGTCACTTCTTTCAAATTGTTTACATACTAGTATTTCAGAAGTTTCTCTGTTTGGTTTTGACATATGATGCATATGGATGCCTGGATTGGTACGGTTATACCAAGACAAGTTGAAAGTTATACTGTCACTCTCCCTCAACTTCTGCTTCTGAGTGTTGCCCTTCACCAACTTTCCTTTACTGTTTATGAAATCGATGAAAACGATGGAAATAGAGGTAAATAAAGCATTTAGACGTTTTCTCCACATCGGATTTTAATCAGATTGATGACTATCAAAAGTATCACTACATACCACAAGATCATCAATATATATGATGAGATGGCTCCAAATTAATTCTCTGAACAAATGCTGCATTGTCTGTTGAAACGAAGCACTAGAATTACGTAATCCTTGAGGTAAAGTATTCCATTCATATTTCCCATCTAAGCTGACAATGCCATTTTGTGGGAATCCCTCTCATCTATTGCCAACTGCCAAAACCCAGACGTCATATCAAGGAAAGTGAAATATTTAGGAGACTTATCTCCTATCATGTCAAGACAATCTTGTAAACCTGGCAAGAGAAATACGATAGGCACAGTCTGCTTATTCCCTATAATCAATAACTAATCTATACGCATCTGACGGTTTCTTGACCAGTGGACTACTATACTGTGAAGTTGAAGGTTTAATAATGCCCTGGCCAAGTAAATTATCTAACTGAGACCTTATTTCTTTGCATTTGTCTGGGGAAACACGTTATGGTGGCCTAGAGACAGGTTTTGCATTTTCATGTAATTCAATCCTATGATTAATTATATCACAATAACCCAATGTCCCTGATTTATCAATGAAAGCACCCCTATTCTGCCAAAGAACTGACTGTAATCTGTCAAGTTGTTTGTCAGATAAGTCATGATCAGTCCAGTCAAAATCAGAAAAGGCTTCTCTCTGTTCATGTGTCAAAGGACTAGCAATAGGGAGATACGTCTGATTAGCGCCCGAGTCAGTATTATACAATTGATCATCATCATCAGATAGTGGTTTAAAAACACCTAGCCTTGTATTCCACCTCAAAGTAACATCATTGTCACTTGCATTAAAGTTTAAAGTTTAAAGTTTTTTTTTTTTCTAAAGTGCCTTTTCTATATATTAATATTCAAAAGCACTGTATACAAAATAGATTTAAAAGCATGGTAAAACAATATAATAAAGCTAAAAACAACAAATTGTTTACAATAATTACAAAAAGGCTAAAATGACTATTTAGTAAACGACATGTGGTAATACATTAATACAGTTTATGATATTATTTAAACAGATGTGTTCACCTTTAAAAAGTTCACCTTTAAAAAGTTCAATGTCAGTGATCAGATTTAGTTCTCCAGGAATTGAGTTCCATAGCTTTGGTCCACAAATGGCAAGTGCTCTGTCATTTAGTGTATTATATGATCGAGGTACAACAAGAGTTTGACTACAGTTACGTAAATTGTAACGAGAATTGTTGGTACGTGTGAACGAATCCTGGATATACAAAGGTGATTTACCATTCAAAGCCTTAAAAACTAGTAAAATTACTTTAAAATCAACTCTTGCCTTGACAGGCAGCCAGTGAAGCTCAATAAGAGATTGTGTTATTCCATTGTACTTTCTCAAACCTTTTACAACTCGTGTGGCATTATTTTGTACTTGCTGCAATCTGTCAAATAAATACTGTGGCATTCCATACAATATGGAGTTTGCATAATCAACATAAGAACTGACTAGAGAATGGACCAATGTTTCACAAGCTTTCTGATTCAGATATTTACGAATACGACAGAGATTGTATAAGTTATGATTGACTTTCTTACAGATTTGGTTAACATGACAAACCATCGATAGATTTGAATCTAACCAGCCTCCCAGATTGCGGACATGGTCAACTATTTTGATCTGATTATTCCCGACAGTAATATGCTTACTTGTTACTTTAGCTAATTGTTATTTTGTCCCTAGTAGCATAACTTCAGTTTTGTTCATTAGTAATTCTAATTGGGACCAAATCATTCTCAGTTTTAGCCAGTGCTGTTACTAAGCCAAGGTGACTCAAAGATTTAATATTAGGCATGGTGCCAAGTATACCATTACCAACATGAGATGGAAGCCGCGCAGATATAATACATTCTGATTTTGCCGGAATTAAATATTTGTCAGCTGATCGCATGAATAGCTTCGAACGAAGGCGCAATTTATTCTTGGCCATATCTATAATTGCTCTATGTGTTTTCATGAAATCGACACCTATGATTAGTGGCTTATTAAGATTGTCTATAAGGTGAGCTGGCATAAGGATACTACGATTATTTACAATACCCGGAATATTAATTAAACCTTTAAGCTTTAACCCGAAGCTACGTTATATAATCACGAGATTCATTCATTCATTCATTTTATTGCCAATTTAAAGTAAGTGACAATTACATAATGACAGGAAATAAATAATTATACAAATTGGCAATTGGGAGTCAAAAAAATAGCTTTTCGCTAATCAAGTTTGGCTCCACTTCAGAGTTCATATGCATCAACAGCAATAAGGGCTACACAGAACTAGAAGAATGAAGATGACTTCACTATTTGTACATGTCTAAGTTCTGGTATTTCTTTGAACAATTTAGTCGTAGCTACTGTAACTGAAACACCTGTATCGACTAAAGCAGTAACATTCTTACCATAAATCTTAACATTAATCAAATTGCTATTATGCATCTTATCTGTACTAATACTGCTAAGCGTAGGTGAATTAATAGACAAGTTAGCATTACATGTATTACTATTTAATCGACGATCACTGTGCATTACACATGAAGGGCTAGTGTGTCCTGGCCTGTTACATAATCGACATACTGGTTCACCTGATCTGATCTGTTGACCTCCATAAGTTGGTCCATTTCTATTATTCTCAAGTTCTCGAGAGTATGGATCAGATTTGAAAGTGTTCTGTCTTACCGCATGACTTGTGAAATGTTGATTGTCCCTGTATGGCTTGTCTTGTGCTGTCATCTTTGAAATAAGCTGTTCATGTAGACGGGTATTCAAGTTGAGTGTGTCAGTAAGAGAGTCACATGTTTGCTGAAGGATGTCATGGTTGCTGGTGCCTTGATCCGATGTTGACTTTTCATCTCCTGTTGTCCTCTGGCCATCCAAATCCTGTACCATTTCTGCTAAACGTGCAAAATTCACTGCTTCTCTGAAGCTCATTGGCTCTTTCAGAACAACAGGTCCAAATAACGAACGTCTCATCCCCTGCAAAAAAAAATACTCAAGATTTCCTCGCCATTAATATCTCTACCATAACGACACAATATGTCCCTTACACAAGATGCATATTGTTCAATATTCTCATCGCCACTTTGATTCTCTGCAATTGCTGGTCCACCTTCCATCTTGGACCCTATCTTGAAAACGCCCTATGAAAGCCTGTTGTACGTAAGTCCAGTTGACGGCAATGTCTTCTGGTAAAGATACAAACCATTGTTCAGCCTGTCCAGTAGAGTGAAGGTATGCAAACTTTGGTCATTGTTGTATCCTTTTAAAATGAATATATCATATGCATATTCTGAGGGTATAGTTTCATAATGCCATCTGTTTGAATGTTGTGTGCTCTGGGTCATTGACCTCCTGTACATTTGTAGTGTAACTCTAATGTTTGCTGCACAAGCTATTCAAGTGTATAAAAGTCAGCTCTCCCTTCAACGATGCCTCCTTTTATTACTGCCTGTCAGCAAAATTGCTGAAGGCACAGCAGGTACCTTCGTCTTGTACATGGAATGTCTCCTCTCTTGTTTCCTCAGAATCAAACACTCCTTCTAGTGCATATCAAGATAGTCTCTTGCTTTGACTTTGGGCCAAGACATTAATTACCTGTATTGCTTCAAGTACATCACCCTTAAGGCTTTCAGCAATATTCAATTTCTTCTTGCTTTCTGTTATTTCCCATTTCTGTGCATGGTTCTTTTACATATGGGTATTAAAATACCCATAATATAGTGGTACCATTGATAGGTCCATGTCTCATATAAAAACTTTCATTCCATTTGCTATTGATTAAAGATTGGCATAGTAACAATATAAATGCTTTCTCTCTCAATCTCATCCTCAATGATGTGGATGGCATTAATCCATTAATCAGTTCAACATCTTTGAAGTCAGTGAACTTATGTTCGGTTACTTCACCAATGTTGAATGCTTTGGCTTTCAACATGAAAATCTATTCCTGGGCATAAATCAAACTTTTTCCTCTTTATACAGCATCTTATAACTGTGTCATACAATCCATGTATGCTGTATCAAGTAAGGACTTAGGGTCAAAGACAAGAATGATATGTAAAAATAATTTGTACTACCAAGACAAATGACAATGTGGTGTTGGTCCTGAAGAATCAGGAAAAAATTGAAAGTTTAACAAATAAAAATTGCAAAGAAGAGACGAATTCAACAGTATTTTTCAAATATTAGGATACCTGCTCAATATCTTGCAAGTTGTATCATGAAAAACAAAAGCTACAGACATAAAGTTTGCTTACATCTACAAAATAAACACTACACAATCATGTATCCTTGACAGCCATGTATTTGTGTGTGTGTGTGTGTGTGTGTGTGTGTGTGGATGGATTGCTGGTATAGAATGTCTGAAAATCCCATTATACAGGTACATGTTACAGTATAAACACCACCAGTAACACTTCCCTTAGGTCTTAGCTCACACTGGTATGTCTGATGAGTTTGCTATGATGAGGTGACTGTGTACAAATTAAGAGAGAATATTATGTAGAACCATGCTTATCTACACACTTGGTGCCCCATAATATTTTCTGGTAATGAAAAACCTCAAGGTTTTCAATGACTTCACCGTCATTTGTTTTTGTTGTGCTCACTTTGACTATAAAAGACATGAAGATCATTTGTTGTTAGCTATTTATTTTTATAGATATATGGATGAGAGTGGGTATTTATTCTGAATTTTAAGTTTGGTTTATTGTGTTATATTTTATAAAGTGTGTGTTTATTTGTGTATGTTGTATCATGTTGCGTGCTGTGACCATGTACATGTATGTCAAGGCCTGAAAGATCCAGCCATCCCTTCCGCTTAGGCATAAAAAAAATTGTGTGGTTCCGATTACATTCAATTTTAAAATAGGTGTGGTTAAGTAGATTTTTTATTTTATTTTATTATATTTTTTTTCTCATGTGTGAGTATCTAGTTCAGGTTTTCCATTTTTTTCAAAATAGTCTTTGTGTTGTTCATTTCTTCCTATCAGATGTACAGCCATTACAGATTGGGAGAATAGTTTTCGGTTTCCGCATGCACTATTTCTTGCGAGACTTCACAATTTTCACTATTTTATTATTATTATTTTTTTTTTAAATACATAAAAAAAGTTTAGGGTCAGCATGAAAAACTAGTTGGGTCAGGTAACCGGAACCAAACAACTTTTTTATTTGGCCTTATATAATGCAAGGTAGCGAGTGTGATTACATATGCAAACTAATGGCTGAACCTTTCAGACTTATGGATGTCTGTGAGCAAAGTTTTAGGAGTTTAATAGTGTGACAAGGAGATGACTAGTTTTTCAAAGCCACAGCATGATACTTGTGCAATGGGTGTTATAACAAATTATGATAATTTTAAACTCCTCTTATGGCTGTATCAGACAATAGATTTATTTTTTGTGAGCTGTATTTTTATTTCTATGGATTTGAATCAGAAATGTTCATGCTATGTAATATTGTATCGCCTGGTTCATTGTATGTTCCATTGCCAATTTTTTATGTCAGAAAGATGTTACATCTAGTTAAAGATTCAATGAGTTCCTTACTTTGATTGGAAAATGTCTTCTTCTGTTGTCTTATTTTTTGCATGATATTTTATCCATCAATGTGTAATATTGGGTTCAAACTTGCCTTGATTTTAAAATCTGTAATTTGTAAAATTGTACATTTTAGTTATGAATAAATACATCTCAAATTAAATGTGTATGGAAGTATTTTTATACCAATACATATACCTATACCTCTACCTAAATTCTCAAATCCTAATGGGGGAATCGAACCTGGAACTGTGATACAGGCTTAGTTTTTGAAGTAGATACGACTGCCTGTGCCTGGGACCCTATTTTGCATATGACTGACTGTACCTTTGGAGGTGGAGAACTAATGTCACAGTGATGACTCACTGGCAAGTAATCACCAAAATATAAACATTCCCTATCTGGGTTGTTCACATGCAAATGCTGCATATTTGAATAATCCTGAGTGACACACAGTCTAAACAGCTGTTTGCAGGGGAATTTGTCTCATTTTGAAAGGTTTTTTCATTCTATGAAACAAGCATTGATTTTCAACTAATATGTGAATCGAGTTACCATCCTAAGAAATTCACAATTTGTACATGATACATGACCTGTGTGTTTCTCGGAGCACAGAAAAAAATGCTGAAAACAAGACCCAGAAGCTAGTGCTCCATACAGCAGTTTGAATTTCCTGCATTTGCATAGATTAGCCATAATCCTCTAAGGGCAGTTCTGTGTGTAACCACTACTCCCCATGTGTGTTTACCTATGTTATATCATGGTTATATTCACAGGTACTCGAATCAATATGTATGATTTAAAAAAAAAAATATGTATATAAATACATTTTTTTTCTACACATTGATTCGAGTACCTGTGGTTATATTAAACCTATCTCTATAAAATCACTGATCATCTGTAAAAAATAAAATTATCGAACTCGATAGGAATTGAACCTGGGCCTATAACACAGGCTTAGGATTTGATGTCTACAATTTTTTTTCTTTTATTAAAAGACAATAAAAAATGACTTTATAGTTCTGATTACAAAAATGATTCAGTTACGTAAGTTAACCACTCTACTCAGATCTTCTATTTATTATGCAATCAACTATGGCGCATGGGTGGTGTGTTCACGAGTATTTTATCCACTGCAGCACTGGGAACTTGTGTTTACGTACGGTAATAGTAACATTTTATCATATGTGGAATATTTATACATTAGTTCGGGGAAACATATACAATGTACTAGTAATAGTATATCACTGTGTGTTATGAAAACGTGTCCATCACATAGTACCTCATATGACCACAAGAGGGCGCTCACATAAACCTCCCACAACTCGCGAGCGAGCAAACTTTCAACCCATCCATTTGCATTTCTTCTAGTAGGTTGGCAGATAGAGTCTGCCTGTCATCACAGTTTTCCCATTTCACCCAACAATGACATGTATTTTGTGTGTAGAAAGTATCTTTCGAAGGCAGGTGGATCCCTGGAGTAATGAAAACACGATACGAACCCCTTAGGCATGTTAGGGTTCTCTCGGGGTTCCCCGCCTCGTTTTCAATATCGAGGATGCCCTCTCCGCGCTGACGACCACAAGTCGCCATTCAACATAGCTGATTCATCAATATGAAGCTAGTTTTGAGGAAGACCCTGAACGTGGGCTGTCGACTGGGAGAGTTACTTGATATTGGTAGGCACGGCAACAAAACATTTGACATTCCTGGTTGTTTACTGTACGCTAGAGGAGCTACAGTCCCACATCTTACGAAAGACATGGTAGCAACACTTCCAAAGGTTCCTTCGGTCACCCAACTGACACTGCCAACATTGTAAGTACAATTATGGATTTACGATTTTACGTTTTAGGTGTATTTCTGCTGTAAAATAATAATTGTTCATGCTTTAACAGTATGATCAGTGGCTCGTTTCGACGTAGCCCTGCTTGCATACGGAGTAATCCGGGACTCGATTCTGACAATTGCCTTAGACTAGTCAAGTCAGCAAGTGCACCGCCTGTAAGCAGGGCTAGTTTCGACGTATCACAGTGAAAATATGGTGCAAGTGGATGGATCATAACCTTCGATAATCCAGAGATCTTTGTGAATCTATCCACACACGCACACACGTGTGTGTGTGTATGTACAGTGTAATATTGATACTTCATTATGCTTCTCAGCTTCATCACATACATCATCCAATGTAATTGTTACACAAAGTAATACCTCAGACACTGTTTCTATCCAACCCAATTAGAGCCGAGTATCATGATATTCTAGAGGATTACAACGATGGTATTGGTAAATTCTCCAACCAGCAGGAGTCAGTATTATTTTTATCTGTACAAGATCCAGGTACATCTATTCCATCAGGGTACAATGAAAGACAGTTTGTCTCTCTCTGGTGTCAAGGAGGAAGAATGAAGGTAAGAATTGGGTCAAAGGTCAAATATTAATCAATCAATCAATCAATCAATCAATCAATCTTTATTGCATAAAAACATGCCATAGCAAACATGGTAAACAGGGCTTGAAATTACATGTAACAGTAGTCCAGTGTCCACAGACTACCCATTCTGGTCATGGGGCTACCATAATTTGCAGCTGGTAGCCCACTCAGGTTACCACTAATTATGTGATGATTCTTAAAGGATGGAAGATGTAGGAACATGAAAGTATTTTCATAACACACATATTTCCAATAGAGGAACTCTGGTTTCAGTTCATGACTATTGGTCAGTCACCACCTTTGGGCTACCTCTTTCTGAAATTGGTAGCCCACTAGGATACCAAAGAGAAAAATTCATTTTGAGCCCTGGTAAAGCATACAAAAATAACACATAAAGGGAATGCAATACAATCCTTTAGCCAACTGCTGGAGGACTGTTTACATCAACAAGAAATTTTCCAAGAGGAAGTTTATCATCAGAGGTCAAACTATGCAAAAATGTAATTTACATAAAGAGCAACTTTCTAACGTATTATATGAGTGATTGACATGTAACCCTACATAAATGAACAAAATGATATCAGAACAATCAAAATTTAGTTTTTATTTGATTTCTATGTCTTATACTTTATCTATGACAAGAGATTATCATGAGAAAGATTAAATGTAAATATGTTATTTTGCAAAAATACAATATAACTATTTCACTGAACAGCAGTTATAACCCAGGTCATAAGACACCAGCTCTCAACCTGTAATCTCACTGCCATGTTGTACAATGTAACACAACACTACTTTCAGTTCTTCAGGTTCCCGTAATGTCATATTTTAGTACCACATGTTAGAGGGTCAAAATAAAACAGTCTAATCGATTTATGCTCATGCATGCCTATTGCATGTATATAAAGTGCAGAAGTCACAGTGTTGACCAAGGAGTCACATAACTCATTTCAATACACCTAGTTGGTAAAACATTTTCAAGTCACAAGAATTCTGTCTTGAGAATGAAACCCTTGATAACTGTAATTCTTTCTTTCTACAGCTATCATCTGATGGTTTCATATCTATGATGAAGAGTTTCCAACCAGACTGGTTCGAGTGCTTATATGATGGTGATCAGCAAGCAATACAGTCGTCAAAGAAACGAAACAAAAAGTCTGTTGACAGGACATTGACATATCTAGATGAAATATTGAATGCTAAACAAACCATGGAGGTGAATGGAGTAATATAGTTTCAAGCTGCAGTGTATATTTTCTACATTTTTACTACATTCAATGACATTCTAGGATATTTTTTTGTGAGGGCAGGGGGTGCAATGACAGTGACTTGCTCTTGAAACCATAGTGTACATTATGAAATATAGTGAATCACACATTGATGAACTTGTTTATAATATCACTCATCCCGTTTGCCACAATTGTTTATAGCATCCATATCATGTGTAAATAAGACTGGTTTAATTTTGAGACTTCCACATGGCCTTTCCAACTGTACATGTAGTCAATGTAGGAACAATGTTGTCGGCTAACAAATAGCTAAGTGATTAAGGTGTAATGAGAGTGTCAAACTGTCATTATCTATAGCTCTAGTCTAAGGCCTGATCGAACAATGTCACACAAGCTGAATAAATTGGTTTGATTATGAGACTTGCATGTCATGAACAATGGTGTCAGCTAACACACAGCTAACCGATTACTGTGTAACAGTGTTACAACTGTGATCTATACCTTTGCAGCCCTACATTAAAGTGAGACATAGACATATTATGATATTTATGTTTTACTCTCTATTCGTTTTATGACTAACTTGTGCTTTGTACTGGTAACACTGTTTACAGATTGATTTACATTGAGAGATGCCATGTACTACACTGATAATTAAAGCAAATGTAACTGTACTTTTACTCTTAAATATTGATGCTACATTGTATAAACCAACGTGGCAAGCTGGGAGAATGCTTCAGTTGGATGTTATGAGTTGTACATATTATACAATGGTATAAAGAAGATGAACGGGAATATTGAGTCAACAACCTATTCACATGCCATTAAAGACATAGCAAATGATATCAATTTATTTTAATACCATTTACAATTTGTAGGAGCTCAAGAAGACAGAAATATTTGCAGTGGTTGAAGGAGGAGGGATATCTGAAGAAAGAGTGCGATCAGCCAAAGAAACTGCCAAAAGACCCGTATCAGGATTTGTCTTAGATGGTTTCCATGGAAACGACATGGCGTCACATGTTGTAAAAGATCTCATGGCAACCATTATGGTGAGTTAATTCCTAGTATGAACTGATCAGATGTAAGCACAGTCCCAATCCATATATTTCATATATTTATCAAGTACACGATTTCTTCTGGTAATTTTCAACTCAAATTTACATAATAGAGCATATGTGTAATTCTTGTTAAAATCTCTGTAGATTAACCTTATTGACTTTGATAATTTTCAGGCAGAGTTACCAGAAGATAAACCCAGACTAATCCATGGTTATGGCAGACCAGATCAAGTCTTGCAAGCAATTGAAGCTGGCATTGATATCTTTGATTCGAGGTATCCTTTCATAATAGAGATAGAAAAATGGATTTGTTTGTTTTTTACTTTGTTTTCTTAATTAAACAACAATACATCTGTTGTTTGAATGGGAAACACAAGCCTTTTTCATAAACTTTGTTGAGTCTTTGAGAAGCATTTCGTAATTTTATATCACATACTGTCATACACCATGTGTGATCACTGAGAAACACCAAATTGTAAAAAAAAAACTACATCAAAACACTTTTATATCAGTCAGTTTGTGCCCCTTTTGTCTTTACTTACTGCAAATCTTTTTTCCTTAACTACACTATTTTCTAGTTTTCCATACTTGGTGACAGAGAGGGGGAGTGCTTTAGTTTTTTCATTCCAGTATACTCATCCTGCTGAAGTACAGAATGAACCAGATGAAAGTAGTTACCATGACAACACGCAACACAGTCCACATCCAGATCAAAGTAAAGATAATGGTGACAGTAACCATGGTGACATAACCAGACAGAAAACAGACTACGAGATAGATCTTAATGATGAAAGGTACTGTAAAACAATTATAATGTTGTGTTTACGAGTCAACTTAATCCATAAAAATTATTTTAAATTAGAGAAAAAGTAAAATATTTCACTAAGTTTGCTAAAAAGCCCAACCCACAAATTAACAAAAAGAAAATAATCTATGTATAAAATTACAGACTATAATGTAATTTTCTTTTCCTTCATCACTCTTGAAATAAAAAAATGTTGTCAATAAAATGACGTAATTTTTTTTTGCAAACATACTATTGATGTAAGTCACAATTAATCACTTGTCATGGAAACTAACTTCATTGCACAATACCAAAACACTATTGCATGATGGGAATACATTCTCCCCATGCATATACATGTACTTGGCCTTATATATGCAAGCCAAGTGAAACACATACACGACATCTGAACAAAAAAATCTCATGGACTTTATTCCCAGGTCATTCTATATCATACCGATATGCACCCTTAGAGTATGGTACTTGAAAGGAGTCAAAACATTCAAAATTGTTATGGCTCTTCCTGAAGTTTCATTTGCAAGATTATGATATTGAAATTTATTCCCTTCATTCAGCGGCTAATACTCAAGGGCATTGTCACTTCTTGTGCTAGACTTGAAATTGTCAAGGCCCCCTAAGTCACTTATATTTCCCCTGGCTGAACAAAAATGTCTTGTATGGGACATAATATCAAAATATACTCACCTGTGTATATACTTGGTGTTACAGGTACAAAGAAGATTTCTCATCTCTAGTTCCTGGTTGTCAGTGTTATTGTTGTCAAAATCATACTAGGGCATATATAAATCATCTTCTACTGACCAAAGAACTGTTGGGAAGAGTACTACTTATGTTGTAAGTACACTGAATATTTTATTTTTGTTAGAAAGCACACCAGCCATTCAATTCACATGTATACATACACAGATGCTGCTTCAGGGTCCCCCGTTCCAAAAACTTGACTATAATTATGGATGCTCAAATAATACTTTATTTCCGAGCAGAAATTTACATGCATAACAGACTGAAGACTTTTTCTCAAATGAACTCTGACATCATTCAAATGAGCTAAATTCAACATTGTGGTCTGAACTTGGGATGAGTATGAGTTTTGAAATCGTGTTAACTACTTGACATACTCCAAACACAAGCACTACTTGTACATCCAAACATGCATATCAACATATATTTGTGAATACATTTGTAAACGCTGTGACTTTCATTGTAAGGCTGTCAATCAACAAGCTTAGAGAACATTAACGAGAATGTTACTTCCCCACAGCTACACACATTCTGTACTAATGGGCTAATGGCAAGGTTTTGGGAGCTAGTTAATTATTCTGTGAAAGACAACCCAGGGACTTTCATTTACCATCTCCCCTGGTAACAGGTGTGTTCTAAAACATAGTGTTGTCAATTCTTTCATGCAACCCCCCCCCCCCACCACCACCACCACACACACACACACACACACACCAGTCAGTGTCATTGTCTAAAACATTTTTCACCAAATCTTTCATGTATCAACTACCCTAGCATGTCATTGTTCAATTTCTTTAATTATTTTGTTTTCTATGCAGACATAATTTTCATCATTATTTTGGATTCTTTCAAGCCATCAGAGATTCTATCAAAGAAGATAAATTTAATCTATTAAAAGAGAAAATACTACATCCAAGATGACAACAATATCTACAAATATAGAATATGATAATAGTACTCTGGTTTACATAATTTGACAAGCTAATAAGACTGACAAACGCAAAACACATATCTGTGATCTGTTGGCACAATATTACTGCAGCAAGGAAGCTATCAGCTGAAAGGGTCAAAAACTAAAACTATTTGACTTGAGCAATTACTGAGAGAGTGTTTGTAAAATGTTAACTTGCTTGTTTTGGCGACAGTTTCTGGGGATTTGAATAAAACAAGACCTGAAAGTACTTCATTGTTTTGTGTATATATTTTAATTGGACAAGTGAATATATAAGAAAATTCTTACCAGATAATTACACAGTGCTATGTACTACATAAGATACTTGAAATATGCTTTGAATGTATGTTAATGTATATCTAGCTGTAGAAGTGTCCTCTAACGTTAAACGAGAGGTTATCAAGATTAGTGCATGGGTTATTACATATTGCCAAAAATAATCAAAAAGGTCAGTATAGTAAAATTACAAAACTCATATGCATATCTCACAACTGCAATACTCTCTGAAAGCCAACCTCATTTGAGGATTTGTTGTAAATTTTATTAGATTTCCTAAATTTCAAATCTTCATTATCCTAATCTTGATGTAAAAAATATTGATTCGTGTTCTGTATCATTACATTTGTAATATTTGTTGTAGTAATACATTGTATTACTAAATGCATGTATATATGATACTTGTCTGTATTTAGACATATAATAAAAACATCAAGGTTTATATCATTTTGAAAACAACACAAAGAGATTACTAGACTCGCTCTCAGTCCATGGCTTTGCTAACTTGATTAACATATTTTGAGTAAATTTAGCTGGGTTCAGAAAATGTCCCTCTAATTTCTTCCATGTCAGTGATTACAGAATACTTGGTAAACTACTCACTGTGACAGAGCCTTGGAGAAGCCAGACATATACAATTCATAACACCAAAGTAAAGTGTTTTCTGTATGTACCACAATTGTTTATAACATCCATATCAAGTGTAAAATTATACCGTATCATTTGCTAATAGACCACAGTAGAAAGACCACATGTTAGGCTTGTAAATAAACCAATTGAAATAGTATACTTTCACACTTGATATAAATGCTATAAATGAGTGTAGCTCATAGAGAAAGTGCTGTGCTTCAGTGTTACTAGTTGTACTATGTTCACATTACAAAGCGAGTGTCGACTCAAAGGTGACTTACATGGTAAACTGCTAAGCTAGTTTATGGGCCCCATTCACATTGTATTTTGAACCTCCCACCAAGTCTACATAAATCATGGTGCCCTCATACTAAAGTCATCCAATATTAGCTTTAAGTTAACAGATCATTAATTTCAATTTGTTCCCATCATTTAGCAGTGACAATGAACTTTGACCCTACTCACACTCCTTTGTTGTTATCTTGAAAACTAAATACACAGAAGTCATCAACTGGGATTAGAGTCGATTCAAATGGATTCACACATCAGCCCTAAACTATCCTCTTATGCCTGGCCTCACTTATAACCTGTTTCTCAAAAAATTCACATTTGTTTATTAAAGTTCGGATACAATTAGAGTTGCCTTGAATCAACATAATTTGTCCAATGTGAACACCCTCATAGTTACTTCATTGAAGCTAAATGATGACAAGTCTGCAAAGCCAGTGGACTGAGTGAGTCTAAAAGATTGCATACTCCTCCACAAAATATCTTGCTAGATAAAGACACTTGAATCAATAACATCATGCGTAAAAATTACATTATAAAAGCATTCAAAAGTAAGAAGTTCCATCACATCATAGTCAATAACTATTGCTTGTATAAATCAAGCTATCAGAGTCACACTTTTCTGTCATAGACAATATTTAATCTGATAATGCCAATCCCTTACATCTGAATACGAACCCACAAGTTTGGCGTTGGATTTCTGATCTAGAAATCTTACATCGGTGCCAAGCTCGATGACTTGAAACTACCTCCATGCATGAGCTGTATTAAATCCAACTGGCGAATTCAATGATGTTACTGCATCCACACCAGTTACATTCAGACTGAAAGGCGGAGTTAGGTCGGAAACATAGTCTGTTTGAATGAAGTGGCCAATTACAAGCACTTGTCAATCAATGTGTGATGCCCAGTTTCATTCATTTCTCAGCTTGACATGTATAACAGGAAACTCATCTAGCTTGACATTGATGTAGAATTTCTAGATTAGCCAACAACAAATATCTGGGCTACCTAAAGACAGACTTGGCACTGTTTCAGTATTTAGTACATTCCATCAATGCATTATAGGGCAGCCAGCCTTCTTACTTTTTTTCTGGTTACAATAGAAACCACATAATATTTTCTCTAAATGTTAAATGACTAGATAGCTAATAACCACTGCAAACAGTGTTGACATTTTGTTTATTTCAGAAATAGCTTCTTATCAAGAAAAAAAAATGCACTTGATCTTCCCTTAGTTTAAAGAAGTCTGATCAAACTATACATCCATACCTTTTATTAAAAGCAATTTAAACTGTTCTCTCCTGTCAGTCATTGCCATCAATACCACATACATTCTTCTTGCTCAGTAATACTTTATAAACATACAAAATTTAAAGTTTTGTATTTCCTTGCTGTCCCATATTACATTGTAGTATTTGTACATGGTTTGCGAAACTGACTACCCCCCCCCCCCCACCCCCGTTGAAAGCTATGCAAATTTCACCAACGTCCCTTTTATTACCAAGGTTTCCAAACTTCAAAACACACTGCACAATTGTTAGAAAACCATGTACAAATACACAGAGCAGATTTTAATGGTTGCCATGACAGTATTAGAGTACAGTTAATATACAAAGTTATACTTGTTCAAAGACCTCTCAAATAGATCCAAAAGTCTTACTGGAATAATATATTTCCTAAATATAATTTGAGTGATGTTCATAAAAACATACACTGCACGTTCAGCCCACCTTAAGAGAGGAGTGGGATCTTTATATATCTGGTACAGCAGTGATGTTTGGCTTGGTATGCTCACTTCTGGTTTGATTTGATTTCAATGTGACTTGACTTTCTTTGCCTGTGACATGACCCTAGTGTTCTCTAGGTTTACCTCACACTCCTTAGCTGATTTACTAGTCATAGTGACTGAGCCATGCTATGATTTACACTTACTACTAGTTAGACTGTAAGATGCGTCATTTCGCTATGGCCTCCTGAGAGGGGTTGACCAATGTGTGAGGGCATACCTTACAGACTAACTAGTGTGAAGTATGCTCATAATCTTACACTGGCTGCACTATTACTCATTCATGTATCCTGCTATATGTCACAGTAATAGTATTAGTTTGTGCACGTCAACACTGAGGGCGCTACTTTCGTTATGCCCACTGACTTGTCTGGGTTTTACTATAGCTCTTACGCCAGTAGTAACATAAAGAGAACTCTATGCACTATATGTCCACAGACAACACCAAGCCCACTGCTGTAGTTCTTCCATCTTTACGTTTTTGAGGATTTGGAACCAATTTGGGGGTCACTGCAGCTATGTATCCAAAAGAAACATGCCAACAGTATTCAAAAATTACCTTCATATACTATGTATATATATGTATGTATTCTCCTCTAACAGGTGGACTGAAATACAAGAAGTCAAAATTTAATACTTACACAATCTATGCAAGCAAAAACTGCATTAAAAAGTCTTACTAGCATACAACTTAACATGTACTTTTTAAAAAAAATGTATCTTGTGCATGAGTACATGGATAAGACAATATTGCCATACATCTCAAATAGTATATATCATGCATCATGTAAATGTGACTATTTAAAGAAACGTTCCACATCACTGTATTCATGTACCCTTTAACAAGTTATCCAACATAGTGTTCACACATTTCTTTATGCTGCAACAGGTTGATGTACGTTGTTGCTTGTACACCTTAGACAATAGGACTACCTTCAATGATGTGTCTTTACATGTAACTTTACTGTCAAGTGCATTGTACACCTTTCCACTGGTAACTTAAACTGAGAGTGTTTGGTAACTTGGAGTCCTCAATTTTCACTGGATGGGTGATGCATGTTGAGGAAACATTTATATGCTAACGTGTGTGTGTGTGTGTGTGCGTGTGTGTGTGTGTACATATGTGTGTAACGTTTTCATGTACATGTTTGTGTGTGTGTGTGTGTGTGTGTGTACATATGTGTGTAACGTTTTCATGTATATGCTTGCATATATACATGTATGCATAAATGCTTCATGCATGAGTTGGTATCAACTAAACCCTCAGAAACAGTCTAATTTTGTAGTAACACACTGATCACAAATTAGCAGTCATATGTATTTTTTCAAAAATTATAATTATGAATATCACAACTGACATCCTTATATGCACTTGCTATGATTGTGTTGTGGTACACCCTTCTTGTTATGACACCTACTGAGCTGTACGACAAACCAGACACCTGGTACAAACAACAAGTTCAAAATTAAAGTTCAATGTCCATACAACTAAAACTACAGGTACCCCAAGTACTTGGACTTCAAATGTAAACAGTAAAACTAAAAAAAGTGCACGCTTTCAGAAGATGAAATTTTACACTCAAGATAATTATCCTATAATTTCAATGTACAGGATACTTAGGACTGAATTTCTCTAAATCCATTCTTGTTGTGTGTCATTTCAGCAATTATAATCATATAGTTTTCTTTTTTCTCTTCTCAGTTTTTATTGTGTCTGTAAAAATACTCACAATCTGACTGTATGGAGATTGAGATCTACTCATTGAGTCTTTATTTGGGTTAATATACTAAGTAAATGCAAAATAAAAGATTCTGTAGATTTACGGTGGTGGGCCAGCATTGCCATCGGTAACTGTTTCACTTAGTATGCTCCCTGCAGGATAAACACTACTACGATGATCTTCCACAACATTAGAAGGCAAGGCTGAGGGCCTCACATACTCCTTTGGTGGCACTACAGGGGGTGCATAGCCTCCAACCCTTGGGGGATAATAGTATGCTCCTGGAGAAGGAGCAGCAGGAATCACTGGTCTCACATTGCCTGGGTATGGATTACGCATCATGGGACCAGGTTGAACCACTGATGGATGTGGGGGGTAAGCAGTGTAACCAGAGGGGGTAACAGGAATGCCCATAGCCTGAGCTTCCTTATACACAAGCTGTTCAGCATAGTGGCGATCATTTACTTCTTGTTTTGCCGGTACTATATGTTGCTGTTGCTGCTGCTGCTGCTGTTTCCATTGATCTTTACCTGCTACTGTTATTTGTTCCATTTCCTTGGCAGCAAGTGCATTTTGATAATCAATGGCTGCCTGCATGTTTAAAAACAACATGAACGTAAATAATACACTCCTGACTGGCATCAGTATTCCTCTTATAATACAAGTTTACATAGGTACCAGCACACAATATTTCTTGCTTTCCACCCCTGTACATATCCAATTGGTATCTCCTTCCATTGAAAATGGAATGTTACATTTGAACAATGTTTTACTTTTAGGGGTGGAAAGATTTCATTCACTGGCATATTGATACAGATATTCATTTGTCATAACAATTGTCTTTCATCATATCATAATATTGACAACTTCACCTAAATACTTGCAAATGAAATCAATTTAGTATTTCTGGAGAATCTCAGAAAAATTTCAATTCAAGTTCATTTTATTGATAACTTGAAAGAGTTATCAACTTAAATAGAAACAATTTTCACTTGATGTCTACTATTTGAACACTTCGTTTTGGGTAATTTGGGAGTATTGGTGATATTTGTGTGTTGATTTTGTCGGCATTCTGATGACAAATAAATTACTGAATATAATTTAACAATATACCAGCGTTACATTCATAATTCTATCACTACCACTTCCAACCGAACCCTGCAGGAATATCACTTGACCAGATGTCCGACATGGGCTGTTTTAAAAAGACAAAATAAGGAAAAGTTTTAGATCTCTATTCTCTGTTTTAATGTTGGCATGCTGACACACTTGTCCACTATAAAAAAACACCAAGACCTACTGACTTTCCCTGTGTTTTCTGACAAGCAAAGCTAGCAAGAAACTTTCTCAGTTTAGGGACAATCGCACAATGTTAATGAACAAAAATCTTGTTCTGATTGAGGACAAAACCCCTTCCCGTAAATAAACGTTCATAAGTATGACAATCGACACATTTATATATGATGTAAACCATGTTGAAAATTGTAGCTGTGACAGCACTACAATCAATGTAATATAAAAACATTATGGTAAACACATAATACTAACAGGAACCCAGCATTGTATATCACATCAGAAGTAAATTTTAACCCTTTCAGGACTAGAAACTTTCCTGCCAAAATTTTTGAACAAAAATTCTTGTTTCTCTGTAATTTTTGGAAAAAGATCAACTTTATTTTAGACCAGAATTCAAGAAATATTACTTCCCAATGAAGTAATATTCTTAAATTTTAGAAAATGTTCTTACAATCAAGTTTCTATTTATTCCAATGTCGTCTCTAGGAATGAAAGGGTTAATCAACTTGTCAACATCTCATTAGAAATACAGAACTGTCATCATTGAAGGCATGAACATTTTTTGAAATTTGGTTAGAAGTGTGAAAATGAAGTTCAACAATAGCATTGAAGCCAGACTCCTGTAACCCCCTAAAAGTTCGTTTATTGAGCTTGTGTGACATTGTGTGATCGTCCCTTAAGAAATATTGATACCTCCATCCATATATTTCACTTTCTTTTTCATGATCAATTCAAGCTACTTCATGAGGTCACAGGTCAACTTCTAAGTGTCACTATCAGTAGTATACATGTTAGGGTACAAGAATGGCTTTAGTCTTCAACTAGTTTCGCACCTCAGATTTTTTCAAGAAGCTTAAATTGAATATTACCCATGACATTCTACATTACAGAGACACGACTTGAAATGAAAACACTTAACTTGTGTCTTCTATTTATTATTTTCAATCAGATTTGTAGAATTTTCTCTCGCTTCCCACTGAACACTACAATAATTCAGTACACACATATGAATCTACAGGAGATTTTGTCTCAGCTTGCAAATGCTATCAAACAGTGTATAAGATCAGTGAGACTGATCACAAGGTCTCATGTTGAGATAGACACCACAAAGATAATAATAAGCACCCCTTAGTGTTTGCTCTGTATTTTGTGAATGCTAACAAACACAAAATACAAATGTAACAAAATACAGAGCAGACACTGTGTAAGTGATGTTTGTGTGTTATCTTTATTGTGTCTATCCATAGACCCTTTCATGTAAGGTCTATCTCAACATGTAACCTTGTGATCACTCTCACTGATCTTCATACAATATTCAATAACATTTGCAAGCTGAGATGAAATATTCTGTAATGTTCACCCCGAATACGTAACAAGGGTGTGAAGATCTAAATGCCCTCTCGATACATGAAAATTACACAAAATAGTATCTAAAATGGATACCACCTTCTAGTCGTCCAACCGGGAACTTACGTACCAAGTATACGTTACTGAGCTGTGAAACCTCTACTGAAAAGAATTCTAGAGAGAACATAACAACTTCACATTCCATTCAATCACAGTACAGTACAGCACTTACATGAAAACAGAAAGGATATAGAATCGGGGACATTTTAATACATACATGTAGCTAAAGACAGACTTCCTACATTGTAGGTCTGGTCTACGAAACCAGATTCAGCTTAGTCAAAACCTGGTGATAGTTAAACCATGACACAAGACAACAATTTCAAGAGTATTTTGGGGGTAAATACTTCATTCCTATAAGCCTGTGGCACTTTATACATGTTGTATGCCCAAGCTGATATCCCTTCTGTTTTCACATTTGCTGCATTTTACGCCAAACTAACCATTTCTGGAGGGATAGGTCTGCTAGTAACTGGCACTACAGGTGGCTGTGGTTTAGGAGCACCATGTTTTCTGTACTCTATCTCATCTTGTTGCAGTTGTCTGGCAATTGCAATATCATTCTGTGTGTCCGTGTCTTTCTGTAAAACACAAACATGATAAAATTTTAATCAATATTTGACTATTTCTGTAAAACATGTACATTATGAAAAATTTTCGAGTCTATCTCATTGAGTAAAATACAAACACTTCAAGTTTTAATTATGATGTATACTTCACGCCACACAACACATATTATCTCATTCTCATATCTTTTAATTTGCTAGAATGCCCTGATCTTGACATTCAAGTTTGAAGATTGACATTTGATCAAGTCACTATGTTGTAGATCACCGAGATATTGACAAACAATTCAATTCATTACTTTGACAACATGCAGGGCTGCCATGCCATTAAATTTGACAGTCTTGAGCTGTCTGATCATGTAAGCGTGAATTATTATCTCAACTGTGTACACAGCTTAAGAAGAAACATGGTTGACATGTGGATATGCATGGACAAAAGGATAGGTGGAATTCAGGGATCTGAACACTAACACACACATTTTGTCTGTGCGTCTCTCTCTCTCTCTCTCTCTCTCTCTCTCTCTCTCTCTCTCTCTCTCTCTCTCTCTCTCTCTCTCTCTCTCTCTCTCTTTCTCTCTCTCTCAGACTCTCTCTCTCAGACTCTTTCTCTCTCTCGCTCTCTCTCTCTCACCCTCTCATCCACTCTCTCCTTCCCTCCCTCCCCCTCCCTCCTTCCCTCCCTCCCCCTTCCCTCCCTCCCTCCCTGCTTCCCTCACTGAAAACTCTGACATGCTTTAAAATGAACAATTTTTTCACTTTTTTTCATCACTTTCACTGTCTTTCTCACAATCACCTACTCAGAGTTGATTATGAACTACAGTCTTAGTTTCACCTTTGACCTCAGTCTCACCTGCCTCTCGTCGTCCATCTTGTCATTCTCATTGAGAATCTCAACAAAATTCTATAGCAACAGAAGGTCAAGGAAAGAAAGATTGAAATATACAGTTGCTCTACAGATATGTACATGCACTGAACATATTCCATCCTTTCAAACTAATATATCCATCAAGGCATATTTTTTTTTAACTTATTTAGTTTGAATATATGAAACTAAAGAACCACTTAATGACTATGCTAGCATTAGATTTCACTGAACTATCTCAATATTACTAATGGTTCACATACAATGTGTTTTAGCACATGGAGTAGTTAATGTCTGCACTTGTCTGAAAAGTTAACACTATACTATTTCAGTGCTAACAGTAACACAGGACCGGTACTAAGCTAGTCGGTTGCCATCAACAGTGGTAACGATGTCAGAAGATGTTACTTGTTGCCATGGAAGCATGTGTTGATATTAACATTATGTTTATGTTCAAATAGTTTAATCAATTGGTGGTTTTATGAAGTATTTTACCCAAGTGTACATTACAACCTCAAATTAAAATTGAAAAAGACTGATATAGATTGGTTTTAGTAGTTTTTTGTGTACCAACAAGTATCCCCTTGTAAAAAGAGGTTGAAATTTCTTTAACATCTACAGTGCAAATATTACACTCTCCTTACTGTGCTATACAGCCTAGAAATCCAAATAACCTGATTTCACTGTGTGCCACACTCATTTACAGCAATCGTATCATGTATAAAATAATACTTTAATGCAATTATAGTCAACATGTGGCCTGAATGATATAGTCAATATTTGTAAACTATGGTGTCAGCTAACAAGCAGTCAACTGAATACATTGTGAATGATTGTGATAATACTGTAGTTAGTTTTCCATGAGATTCAGACAATGGTTTATGGCATCTAAATTTACACTCTGGTCATTAACCCTGTCCCCACCTAAATTCTGAACCTGTTTCGATTCGAATCGAATTATTTACTATTTAGTAATACATTCTTTCCTCTGTTAACATTGTTTACAGATTGATTACATTGAGAGACACCATATACTGGGTTGATGATTAAAACAGTTGTAAATGTACACTTTTACATTTGGATTATCAAGATGAATGCTATAAACAATTGCAACACACAGTGCAATCACTTTACTTGACTGTTATGGAATTTGTACTTCAGATGGTATAAAACATAGTCTTTGTCAAAGTTCAAGTGCATTTTATTTACATCTGATGACACACAACCATTGAAAATTTAGTCTATTATAAAAACTGTACAAATATTTATGTCATACTACAGTCACTGAAATGTCACATTAACAACAAGTTACACAATACCTTTCAGTTGTTCCCTAACAACAGCTTGTTAAAAATCAGACTTGTTCTACTTTGAGGAATCAAAAATTTGACAGGCACTTTACATTCCTATCTACATATCTTAGAAATCATGGATATTTGACATGTAATATTGTATGCTTTATGTATTCATACAGCTAAGAGAGAGAAAGTGTACACTTACATGTGGTACAAGTGTTTTCATTTGTATGTCTAACTCTACTTCTTGTAGCTTTCTAGCCAACAGCCCATCATCTAGATACGGGGTCTCACGGTCAGGATCTGTATGAGCTGAGATAGCAGTCTCTTCACGGTGTAGGATCAATGTATCTCTAGCTTTCTGTGGATATCAAAAGTTACATCAGAAATGAAGAAAAATCACAAATGTTTTTATCATACATTATTATCATTGCGCTTTATTTAAACTTGATAATGTTAAAGCCAAAAATTCTTCTCTCACAGGTTCAGGATCAAAAAATGTCGACCAAAACATGTATGCACAGCATGCTCTCTTCAGTCTTACAAAAGAGATTAAAAAAATTTGTAGTTAAAATGAAAAAAGTGGCTTTTTCTTCAATGATGAGTTACCACATAGTAACAAATATGGAACACCAAATTTTTGACATCACAAGAAATCATTATCTGTCATGTATCAGTACTGCATCAAACTGACTTAAAAAGAGACTCAGAGGTTGAAAATGGTTACCATGTTCAAAGGCCAAAGGACTTTGTGCCAACACATGGATCACAGAAAGACATGTACATCCATGGATGAAAATACAGGACAAATGGCATCACCTTGATATTTCACTCTTGGACACAATATTTTTTTTTACATAAAGATATACACGTCAACGCCAAACTAACAACATAAGAGACAGCACACACATAGCGAGATCCTTTACTTACTTACTTTAAAACAAATACATTGTGCAGTTTTTGTACAGTGAAGTTGCAACTGGCTTCTGTTGAAACAATTACACAATGACTTGATAAAATCATTTTAATGCCTTCAACTTTTCTACTGATAGGAACATGTTAACTTGTCTGTTTCTACACCTCAATGCTGTGTGACACCTCTAAAATGGTTTATATTGCATTTGAATGTGAAGCATGTGTGTAAAAAAATATAATGTTCCATGAGTGAAATGCCAAAGTGACCTTGTTTGTGCTGCAACATTTTATAGCCTTACTCTGACTTGTTGTTGTCTGATCTGTTGATCTACTTGACGGAGTTCAATCTTCAGTTGTTCCCTTTCAGCAGTTGATTGGGGTGGTACGCCAGCTCTGTCTGAGGCACTGTGAACTCTGATATCAGAAAAAAGTAAACTGTTTTTTCAACAATCTAAATATCATTTACTGGTGGAGAAAAGATCAGAAGTTGCATTGAAATAACATGCAAAAAAATCAATATGCAAATGACTTCATTTTCCTCATGCATATAAATTAGTTGATTTGCATTTTTTTCTGGTTCCATTATGATTGCTGTGCTTTCAAAATTCATAAAATACCAGTATTCTGAAACAAGTACATATGTAATAGGTCACTTTGTTCCAAATATTTCGTATAATTAGTTATGGATTTCATGAAAAATTTTTTTTACTAAAAATTGTTTTTTGCATTGATGCATCACAAAATACTAAGTATATGAAAATGTGAACTAACAAATCATCTAACAATCTTGTGACAAAACTGGTTGTAAAACATACATTTAGCGCCCAACATAAGTTCAACAATGGTATGTGTTATCAGTTTTATATCTATATGTACCTCTCTAATGGTTTTGAATGCCTTGCTTTTTCATCTTCATGCACATTTGAATCCGTTGTTCTCTTTGGTTGTTTTTCATGTCCATATGAAGCCTTCTCAGCATGTCTTGTTGACTGTAGTCGTGCAGACACTTGAGAATCACTGTATGACATAACAGCTGTTGTTTCTATGCGTTGAGTCGGCATTGCTTGTAATGGTCCTGTTTCATGCATGATAGATCGCGACATACGGCTAATCGGACCGTACTTTGAGACACGTGGCGCTTGGTATTCAAATGGAATGAGTTCATCTTCTTCTGCCTGCAGCTTTTCGGCAGCCAAACGTTCCATCTCCTGGCGTATTTTACGACCACGTTCTGCATTGTCTGACAAAGACTGGTGGTTGTGATCAGTTCTTGGGGGAGCCGAGTCGAAAGATCTTTCACCATCACCAAAACCTGGCAGTTCCCTTTGGTCATCTTCAAGAGACATATGACGCACTTTAGTCTTACTCAGTGTAGTCGTGCTTGAAGTCGGGGGTGTTTTATTAACAGCACTCAGTGATGTTGCCAAGGTAACGCCACTTTCCGTCCTCCAAGGGTTATATTCCGGAGAATCTCTGCATTGGTGATATGCCTCCTCTTTTACTCTCTCCCCAAAGTAGTCGCGTTCTTTGGCATGAGAATCCCTGTCTATGGTATAACTACTGACAGGCCTGTGTGATGAGTGTGACATGAGATGTGTAGATGCCCTGTGATTTCCACTACTGCTGGAAGTTTCTCTACTCATTTTGTTTGTAGCTACAATTGTTGCACCAGATCTCATAGGTGCATTAAATGTGGAGTGAGTTACGGGCTGAGCTGGAGTAGATCTTGATTGCTGAACAGCCATAGAGTGTGAAGACACAGGTAAGCTATCTAACTGTGATACCAACACTTTCCTTATGTCTTGTAGTTCATTAATACTATGATCCTGCAGAGAAAACATAGTTCAACATTCAGGGCACACAATTCGAATTTTACACTTAGAAATCAGATTTAGCCATGTGAATTGTTTCAGCTATAAAAATATACTCATTTGCATTGGTCAAACAGACAACCACCTTATAAATTTGGCAGTGCTGACACAATGTTTAGAAGTCTATACAATGCATGCCCTGGACTGCTGTTAATTTGGCAGTCTAGACACAATGTTTAGCACTCCATGTATTGGCCCTTACATACATATATATCTCTAATGCTGAGCTGATGCTAGCCTATAGATGAAAAGTTTTTTTGGTTATTTTTATATCATATTACTGTATATGTTTTCCTTGGGGCTCGAACTCGACTAGTTTGAACAAACTATTTTTGTGGTCCAGCCAGAAGTTCAAGTTATTCTTTTATATATACTTTTTTTTTCTCATTGGCGATGTGTTTACTTGATTATTTCATTTTCCTCACTTGATATGTAAAAAATTTTTTCGACCTCTGGCAAATAAATAATATATATGTATGTAAAAAGGATTTCATGAGTTGGACTGTATCATTATTCAGTAGAAATGATATTGGCTTGACTGCTGTTCAACGGAACTGAAAACAGAACTGCAAAACAAATTTACCTGTCTGTGTGTAATCTTGGAATGGTAGCTTAGTTCTGGACTCTCATTTGTATCCATATAATACCTATCCCTATGACCGGTGTACGATTCTGGATATGCCTTTGGATCTCGGGCATATCCCATAGTGCCAGGCATCATGGCTCCTCCTCTATAACCTTCATCTGGATAGCCTTGTGATGTACTCCTTATGTAGTTCCTGGTGTAGGCTTCATCAGGATACCTTGGTGATGGTACTCCCCTCATATATGCCTCATCCGATCTGTATTGAGGGTACTGATTGTAGGGTTGTTTATAGTAGTGGTCATAGGGTGATTCATGGGGTAGGTACGGCTGACTGGGAGTAGATGGTGTACGTGATTCATGGGGTAGGTACGGCTGACTGGGTGGTCTGTAGCCTGGTCCTGCTGGATACTGATGATGTGGGTATACCGTTGCATCCCCTGCTTCTCTGAGGTAACCTGTCACATAATAATAATTATAATAATAATATTAATTTTTATATAATGCTTTCCCACAATGTGTTCAAAATGCTGTACAATTATTATCCTTTGCATGGACCTATAATGGCACACCGGTCCTTGATAGTGCCGCAACTCCCCGGGAGCATACAATCCATTGTAACCTATATTAGCACACAGCATTAACAATAAAACCTCTATCCTACCAGATCCTCAATTCATACTGGGGCACAATTGTTTACTAAAAGTATAATTCATAACTGATATGTTTTAGGAAGCAATTTAATCTCACCATAGCCAAACATTGATCATCAACTTTATACCTTACCTTCTGCATACAATTCTCAGTACCTGTATTAACATTTTACCTCATGCTAGAGGGTCAAAATAGAACAAGAAGGTTGACTTATTCTCAGTACCTGTAATAGCATTTTACCTCATGATAGAGGGTCAAAATAGAACAAGAAGGTTGACTTATTCTCAGTACCTGCAATAACATTTTACCTCATGATAGAGGGTAAAAATAGAACAAGAAGGTTGACTTATTCTCAGTACCTGCAATAGCATTTTACCTCATGCTAGCGGGTCAAAATAGAACAAGAAGGTTGACTTATTCTCAGTACCTGCAATAGCATTTTACCTCATGTTAGAGGGTAAAAATAGAACAAGAAGGTTGACTTATTCTCAGTACCTGCAATAGCATTTTACCTCATGCTACAGGGTAAAAATAGAACAAGAAGGTTGACTTATTCTCAGTACCTGCAATTATAGTATTTTACCTCATGCTAGAGGGTCAAAATAGAACAAGGAGGTCGACTTATTCTCAGTACCTGCAATAGCATTTTACCTCATGTTAGAGGGTCAAAATAGAACATGATGGTCAGCTTATTCTCACACGCCTATAGTAATGCATGTGACGTGCATGGAGTGGAAGTTATTGTGTTGACAAAAGAACTGACTGTTTGGTATGTTTATGATGTGCCTAGGCAGTAATATGCTATTTCAGGTACTGAGAATTCACACAAGTTGCATCTCAAAAATTGATCATCCTGGATTCCAAATTAATCTTATTTTGTATACATTTCACACAAGTCTTATCTCAAAAAACAATCATTAACTTGATACCTTGTTTTCTGCATAAATTTCATGCAAGTTGTATCTCAAAAATTGATCATCAACTTTAGTTCTTACCTTCTCCATACATTTCACGTGAATCGTATCTGACAGGTGGTAAGGGATTGGTTCCATGAGGGCTAAATACTCTGTCAGGTGTTGGTGTATTTCTTGCAATCATAGGACTGGTTGTACCATTATTAGAATCACTGTTTTAAATCAATCAAATGTATATCATATTAATCTTTACAGCCCGGATATGGGTTTTGCAGACTGAGGGTGTATGGATGTTGAAAGGACATAACGGTAAGCCATACTACTGATGTCCGCAATATCCATATCTGGGCCATAAAGGTTTTTCATCATATACCCCATGTAGTGGCATGGAAACATCATTTGAATCACATAATCACATAAATTGGCAGTGAAATATTCAACAATGTAAAAAATAGTGAAGAAATTAACAAGGCCAAATCACTAAGCGAATGATATTACTGAGCAAGCCATTTGCCATATTTGGGCAAAGTGTACCAGGACATGATACGGAAAATTACTGCCCGGGTTCAATGCGCATGCTCTCCATTAAGTTGCACTGGAATGGATACTGCGTATATGATAACATTCATTATAACACATCATTGTCAAATAGCCGTCAATGATTGGCTTAGATTGTATCATGTGATATGGAATCATCACCCATAATGATGTTAATTTGCATATAGGAGCACTAGTTTTGTTCTATTTTCCCTAGGGCAATATCAATGTTGCAAAGAAGTCTTATCAGGGATTCCCTTGTCTATGTGCCTGAGAATAAAACACTTATTGATATTGCCTGGCCTTATTTGGGCATTTGGGTAGACATCACTAAAATAAATCACTACTTAAAACACACCTCTTTAAAATGTATCATGAATTGTGATTTGGTTATTTGACTCGGAGTACAAAATTTATATTATCTTAGTGGTCATTTACGTTCGTTTTAATATTTGACATTTTTAAGGCTGTTATAATAAGTCTCAGTCTATAATTTTAATGACCATTCATTATCCTTTTAACATTTGACATTTTAAGGGTCTTAACAGTATACTTGTTTTTGTAGCATACACCTTATTTATGTTTTTGTATTTTATGTGCAGCGCTTTTGAATATTCTAAATAGAAAAGGCGCTTTAGAAAATAAATAAACTTAAACTTAAAACTTACACACGACTGCTAATTGACACAGAAGTCATTGAGGATACTTCACTCATAAGTGACTTGGTCTCATCATCTTCAAATCTATCAGTATCTATGTATGGACTCTCACTGCCTCTAGCTAAAAGTTGACCAGAACTACTGCTTTCTTGGTCGTCAGACAAACACCTATCATCATTGTCAGATTTCTTGTCTGGTGGTTTCCCTTTCATGTGAGCTCTTCTACTCTTTTGTCTGAATCTGAAAATCAAAATGGTGTAAGGTGAGTCTGAGTTTATAAGCTCTATATGGGCAATTTACAAAAAAAAAAAACTACTACAATGATTCAACTGATCTTCTACCATATTGAAGTGACACAAGCTGAGTTTATACATGAAGTTGAATGAAGTGAGGTAACAGAAGACTTCATGCAAAGATATGATAGGCAAAGGAAACAATACTACTGATACAAAAACAAGAGTAGGTGTCTCTGATCATGTGGAAGTTAGTCATGGTATAAAATAAACTGTCCATAATAAACCTACATGTAAATGTAAATGTAACAGTCACACTAAATTTTTATTACACTTTGCATTATAAAAAAAGTAAAGAGTTATGCACGGGATCTGGGATCCCACAGGGTTTATACTTTGACAAGTTACTGACATTAATTACATTGCATGTCTTTGCATGAACCTTGTCTCATTCCTAATCACTATGAGCAAGCAGTGATATTTTTCGCAAGTTGTATTTATGATTTTTTATAACAATTTACAAGTACTTACTTCTCAAGTTCATCTTGAGAGTGAGCAAAAGTACAGTTGGCACCTCTAGGACAACCACCACGTTGTGTAACATCACGGCACATACTAGTCTTGTACTTATTGTTCTGGGACTGGTAAAAATCATACAAAGAACAGTCAAAAGTCAGAAGAATAAATAACAACATAGTACGTATATAAGGTACACTGTGATGGGGCGCCCTCACACATCAGTCAACTGCTCCCAGAGAGAAAGGAGGCTGGTGAGGGCAGAACAACACGATGTATCTTACAGTCTAATCAGAATAATGATTCACGATATTAAATATCATGGAAATAATTGAAACCTATCTCATTACATATGTATCAGTTACTTATTGTTCTGGGGCTGGCACAAATAAAACAAAGTTAGAACAGTCAATCATGAGTATAGTTCTTTCTTGGAAACATTTCAAACCTAAATTATTTAATATGTGAATATCATGTGAATGCATTTACATTGCTTTGAAATTTTGCTATTTCAGATAGACATAAATTATAATTATATTAAACTGTAGTTTAGTGTTTTATATATAGTTATAATTATCTATTTTTGTTTTTGTTGTTTCTGTATGTTTTTGACTCTAGATATTGTATTTCTTACATTATTTCATGTTAAATAAGATATACTGTACTGTACTACTAATGACATATGCCTAAGATACACGAATGCTATTGTGGTGTACTCAAGGTATTTTCACTCATAATAGAGAACTTGCAAACCCGCCATGTTGAATGTTGCATCATGGGAAATATGATAATTAATACTAATGAATCGGTATCGTAAACAATACTGTTACATTCTTTGCAACCACAAATGATCAATTCATAGCTACCCTGACCATTGTGGGAGGTTTATTTTATCGGTAGCTCCAGATTAGGTATTACGATAACCACAGATAGTCCCATAGTCCTTTGCATCTGAGCATGCTCAGTCTGGATTGCAAGTTCCCTATTGCAATGTTTTCTGCTGTAATTTCACTTTTGAAGCAATGTAATTTCCATAGAAGTCAAACATTACATTGCTGAGATTTTTCTTAACATCAAGAGACTTTGTATTTTTTAAATCTACAAATATATTCATAGTTTTATACCTGTTCCAGTATTTTCCTTTGATGACTGTGATGTTGTATAAAATCTACAAGACCCATTACTGCTGTTTTGGCAGCATTCATGGCTTTCTCGGTTGCCTCCCACGTAGGTACAGCTGAATCTGTAACAAAGGTGATTTGATAACAATAACATTGTACATAGATTTGGAAGCTGATGGAAAACTGACTAACGAGATGGCTGGATTTGTTTCATTGTCCACAGCAATAATGAGACATGCTGATTAAATCAATCCACTGCATTTTTACAGCATTCTGTTTACTAGTACATGTGTGCTATAATCCAAAAAATGTTAAAATTGGATAGCTTTAATCAAAACTCGATATTCCAGTTTCAAAATTAATCAGTGACACTTGTATGCTATGATATAAAACTAAGACAGGATCTTAAAGATTGAACAAAGAGTCACAGCGTATTACACTTTGCCTCGTACATAATGCAAATGTAGATGGGATTTAGGTGAGGTTTTGGTGAATCCTGTTGATCTAGTTATTGCTTTATCTGTATGCATCACATGGAAGTTGAACTGGGATGTTCTTAGTCTGGCTAGATAGGCCGGATCACCAGAACTTTGTGAACAATGCACATTTCTGACACACAGACATGGAAAGGTCTGTTATATGATCAAATCTGAGTATGACATGACATGAAAATACGGTATGACATGACACTTTACCTGAAAATCATTCAATATCACCTGATAGTTCAAATTCAGTTCTTAGTGTGGGCTCCATAGTAAAGTTCACATCTTTATGGACAAAGCAGATTTTTGAAGCATAGGCTAGGAAGGGTCTATCATATTTTCAAATCTGAGTATGACATGCAAGTTTTACCTGAGGATGATTCAATATCAGCTAATAGTTCAAAGTCAGTTCTTAGTCTGGCTAGATTTGCCGGATCACCAGATCTTTGTAGTGCAATGGATAATTCTTGTACACTGGCAGCAAATGATGCTGGAGTCTGCAACTAAACAATGCAGAATACAATGGTTAGACATTTAAACAAGTCACCTACAAATGAATGAAATAAAAGAAGCATCACTATTCATTACAGTTCATGCAAGCCAAATTGTATGTGTTTGAACAAAAAATACAGATTTTATACCCTTAATATTCAACATCACAACTTCACACATCTATGTCACTGGTCCAGTGGAGCCCAAAATATGAATCAAATCTTCGATCCATACTGCAATTATTTTTTTCTCCTTTTCTTTCATAAATTATATAAAATTTTAATGTACTTCCAGGGGTATAGTTATATCATTCCAAAATATTGTTCTTCATTTAGCTAGAAAATACTCATTAATCAAGGGTTTTGTCACTATTGTCTGTGACACCTAACCTTGTCACTTTGAGTGACAAGCTAAAGTTTGACTCGTAGTGACAAGGCCCCTTGGCTCACTCATATTTTCCTTGGCTGAATAAAGAAATCTTTCAGGGCATATTATCAAACCATACTCTTGATTATTACATTACCAATGATAGACTGTGTTGGAGATTTACAAGAGGTATCTCCATATAGTGGAGAAGACCACTAGCTGTATAGATGGTGCCTTACCTTATCAATGATAGATTGCATATGAGATTTATGTGATGCATCACCATACAGCAGAGAAGACCACTGTTCAGGTGATATACGTAATCCAGCTTCCATAGCAATCTGTACTATTTGGGCATCATGTTCTCTCCTCAGGGCTTCATATCCACAAAACTATAATCAAAATATACACAGTAAGTTGTTTGTTTCAATATCCAGACAATATGCTACCATGATTTTTAAAATCCAACTGTTGTATTAATTTCATATATCGGTCGTCATGGGTCAAAATCCATACCCTCTACTGAAAAGTAAGGCTTCTGTGAATCATTTCACTCCTGCATCAACACTGGCAAAAAAGCCTCACCCCCACCCCCACAGTGACAGTGTGCCCTCTAATGATAGCCAAATTTTGTTGTTGCATCAAATTGAGAAAAACTGGGATTTCTTGTGAGTCACCACTTAGTAAAAGTTACGGAAACACAACATTTTGGTGCATCACTAGAAGCGTGTGCATCAGTCACACATCAAATTTACTTAGAGGGCCCACCCCACCCCACCCCATCCCCGATTAATCTTACCAGAATACCAGATGAATCAGTAGTAATGCAAACATTTTGATTTTGTTGCTATGCCTGCAAATATATATGGGAGGTATTCAATAACCTGTAAGCCTGAAATATATTAGCTACTGTACAATTCAAATGCCAGGGTTTGTTCAAATCAATATTTCACTTCAAAAGCTCCAAACTTGACAAAGAACTCTTAATAATATATAAGTTATATATAAGTTAATAGAATCACTTGTACTCAAATCTGGACAACAAACTCTCTCATATTTTAATGTTACAACAAGTTCTTCATCAACCATGCCGAATTTAAAACATTTTTTTTTTTATTAATTTTCTTTTTTCAATGTGTTTTCTTACATCTTTTGCCATATTCACTTGTGATTTTTACTCAGTTTTCTTGGCTCTATCATGATGTATATTGCATTTGTGTATAATTATGTTACCATGCACGAGCCAAGTTGAACAAAAAATATGGAATATATACCCTGATCATTCTACCATACATAATGACAGCGCAGTCTGTGTCATGACAATGCTTGTCTCTGTCACTGGTTCTGACGTGTTTGAAATGAGTCGAAATGTTCAAAATTGACATTACATTCCCCAATTTTTCTTTGATATTACTGGCACTGGTATAACGATGTTATTCTCCAATATTTTCTTCATTCAGCCGAAAAATACTTTAGCAACTCGTAGTGACAAAGCCCCCTTCGGTCACTCTTATTTTCCTTGGCTGAATGAAGAAAAATATTGGGTAATAACATCCAATTGTATTACTATTATGTTTGCCTTGTACAAATGTACATGTATGTGATGAAGTGGGATTCAATAACACATTTTCTAACTCTGTTTTTAAATTCCGTTACTACGTACCTCTTCTTTGAGTTGCATCAGAGATGAATCTTCTTCTCTTTTGGTGACTTTGAAACATGAAGCTCTGTACAGTAGTTGTACTACATGTCCAACACTAGTTTTAGAGGCCTGGGGGAACTGTGGTTCTAGCTTCTGCACTACAAACAATACAAGCACTTTCCTGGACAGAGCTGAACCATCTTCTAAAGCTAGAAGTACTAACTTCAAACATTCTTCTTGCATTGCTAGAAAGAAAAAAAAGAAATTCAAAACAAATATTGTTAAAGCGACAAATTGAAAATACATATTTGAATTTTTCCCAGTAAAATTGATAGCAATGTACCATTGAGTAGATTATTGGTGTAGCCATGACACTCCTCCGACCACTCACTGCCACCGACCTCCTCTCTTGGGGTTAAATCATGTGTGAGGGCACCCCGTCACAGCGTATCTTCCAGACTGCCATGACACAAAATGAATTGTTTGTTCTTTGATGAAATAACAAACAACAAACATTTATCACATGCAAAACGTCTAAAAATATCCTTCAGCTGTGTTCCTTCCAAACAGCATCTTAATATATCACCCTCTGTCATTCCAATTCCTATTTACATCTCCGTGACGACGTAAAACTAACAATACTCTAATGTCTAACATAACATACATATACATGTAAAAGTACTGGTCACATTATGTCTGAAATTAAAATGTGATGATCTCCATTTTGTCACATTTTAACAATTTGGGAAAAACTCATAACTGCTTTGCAATCCAGACTGAGCATGCTCAGACGCAATGGACTATGGGATCATCTGTGGTTATTGTAATACCTAATCTGGAGCTACCGATAAAATAAACCTCCCACAATGGTCAAGGTGACTATGAATTGATTATTTCTAGTTACAAACAATGTAACATTATTGTATACAATACTATTTGATTAGTATTTATTATCAAATTTCCCATGATGCAACATTCAACATGGTGGGTTTGCAAGTTCCCTATTGTTTGTCATGGCAGACTTCTGCCAGCTTTTGTTACATCAGAACTACTGGTCTATATGAGTGTTGTCATAGAAACAAGAAATACATAAACATTACATTTTTTAATATCTAACCCCACCCACTGTGACTCATCTGTGTGCTGTATAATGATCACCGAAATACACCAAAATTAGCGTAATTCAGTTACTTACTAGCCCTATCCCCTGTGACCCTGTGTCACACACAAACAGTGTAACAAGCATACATCAAAACTATAATTTATTTTCTAGCCATGTCCCCTTGAGACCACAAATGGTATTGCTGTGTGTTCTTCCTTATATGCAGAAAATATTTACATGTTGCATTTTTGTGTAATCCATATTATTCGTAACCTGGAAACCAAATAATGGTATGGCAATTTGCCAAGCCTTATAATATTTTGTACTTGTGTTTATGTTACATTTACACTACTCCTGCCAAGTATTTGTTTGATTACTTCATCACTGAGATTAAAAGATATTGAAAGGCCACAGCACAAGCATGACAAGTGGATATCATCTTGCCACATTTTTGTATATTCTGGGTAAATATTATATATCTACCTGTTTTATACCCATCTCAAGATTAAATGTAATGAAGCACTGCACTCAGGATGTTACTTATTTCAAGGCACATGTATTTACCGATGAGGAGGACCCATGAATCTACCTTGCCTAACTACAGATATACATCATGTACAATGTATAATGGTTGAAACAGAATTTTATCTTAAACACAAATGAAAGAGCAGCTGGTTGCTTTTACTGACTATCACAGCCCTTATCTCCAGCCCTTATCTACATCCCTAGCACTTAGCTCAAAACATGACTTGTAATTGCAAGTTACACACCAGAAAGGAAAAATCTTGAATCTCATAGCTGCTTTGGTCAAGTGGCTTGGAGGAGGATGATTACAAAGTGCTTGGAACTATAAGAAGACTGAATATGAGAAGGCTTAGCACGCACGCTTGTTACATTGTTACAGGAAGAAAATAGGTCTAAATGCCAACATGGTCTCTAACTACATGTAGTAAATGGTAATGATACTGTAAAGGAACTTGACTAGAAAAACATTGACACCTCACATAACTAAACTTTAATACTGTTACACAGTATATCATCGTCTATGTTTACCAAATGAGTCACTTTACATTTTATGTCATCAACACATATATACATATATATCCCTCAGTAACAGCTATGTAAATAAATGTATTATAATATCAAATGCATGTGCACCAGTATCCTGTTTCCAGTGAAAATCGGTGACTTCCCATACTATTTGTCTTCTTATCTAGCACTGCATTTTCCTTGGAAGTATGATCTACAGTGTCATCATTTTGGAATGGGTGATTAAACATCTAATGTAAATTCAGGAACAGATTTACATCTCATTAAGATTCCTCAGTCATGGTACTCATTACTTCCCTATCTAGTCATCTTTTACCAGGATGAGCTTCCTGCATAGAGGATCTTGTGCTTGACATGACATTTCAGTGGAACTTCCTGGATGATTAGACCATCTCTATGACCTCATGTGACCTTCTCAGTCAAACAAACCATCTCTCTCTGACCTTACATGACCCTCCTAGTCACAAATACCACTCATATGTCAAAATATTATACATGTAGATTCCTTGTCCGAGTCAATATCCTCTTTAAGACATGATATCTTTTCTAATATGACTAAATGTTCTTTGATACACAAACCAAGTTACTTTTGCTCATGTCTACATTTTGGCATGTGACTGTTGTCTTCTTCAGCACAAACTGACGATGAATTACTGTTCACCACTAGATGGTGATGTGGTGGATAAGTTGTCCCATATGTGACTGAGACAGTAAACATTGTCAGTTTCTCCTGAGGAAGGCAACAGTCATGTTGCCAAAATGTAGATATGAACAAAAGACACTTGGTTGTGTATTCAAAGAACATTACTATATTATTGAAGATCCAACCTTATGAACCTGTTTACTGATTACTTATGATATATTTTCTCTTTAAGTTTAATATGAATAATTTGGCTTGCATATAGTATAAATTATTGTTAACATAGATGATATCGATCAATTCTTACTAACTTCAAATTCAGCAAAGGGTTGTGAAATAAGCAATTGAAAACCTGACCACTCATTTGTACTTTCCATCACTGTAAGACTCACCTGGTCCAAGAAACTGACATCCTCTCGCTCGTACAGCCGCCCATAAATTGGCAGATAGTTGTTGTGGATTTTGATGCTGTAAGATCAATTCAGTTACAGTTCGTTCTCCTAGAGAACGGGCAGCACGCAATGCACGTGCCCTACCTTCGTCTTCCACCAGCTGACAGTTGACCAGTGTAACTAGTTTTCTTTGCATGGGACGACTAAGGATACATTCCTTGGCGTTGTTATTCCCTGTCAACAAAACAAGATCACAATTTAGTTATTAAAGAAACATGTGATAAAACAGGTGAATGGAATGGCATTTATTTTTACAATAACACAGACATTACACTGTTCTTGTAATCGTATCTATAAACCTACACTAGCTGTAACTAGGACTGTTTCTTCAGTCATAAACAGCCAACAATATATTCACTGAAAATTGATAACAAACAGATAAGGCCAAAAAAAAAAAAAAAAAAGTTGTTTGGTTCTGGTTACACGACCAAATTAGTTTTTCATGCCGACCCAGAACTTATTTTACATATTCACGAAAAATAATAATAAAATCGCAAAAGTCGTGAAGTCTCGCAAGAAATAGTGCGTGTGGAAACTGACATCAACTTAAAAAGAAAATATAAAAACTATTCTTCAAATCTGTAACGGCTGTATATCTGATAGGAAGAAATAAACAACACAGAGACCATTTGGAAAATAATGGGAAACCTGAACTAGACACTCATACATGATAAAAATTATATAATAAAATAAAAAATCTACCTACTCCACCTATTTTAAATTGAATGTAATCGGAACCACAGAATTTTATTTTTTTTACGCCTAAGCAGACATTATACATGTCATTGCACATATCACTTAGAGGGGAGGGAACGGGGTTTGTTCAAAATGAATGAAGTTTGTTTATTGAGCTTGCGTGATATTGTACAATCATTCCTTTGGCTATGTATATGGTATTTCAGATATTTGCGTAACTACTGTTTATACACCCTGTGACCCAGTAGCATAATGTGATAATGAATCACCATTTAAAGTGAGTAGCAAATGAAAGACTCAGATAACCAATGGTTAAATCAATAAATGTCATCATTATCACCATGTTGACGTGTGTACACTTGTCACATTCATTAAGCTGGTCCCATCCTTATGTACATAAATAATGTAAATCAAATTTTCACATTAAATATCTACTGAAGGAAGTCGTGTACTTTTTTTCTTTCTTTTTTTAATTTCATCTGTTCTTCTGTGAAGCTATGAGCACTGTCGTGGATATAAGGCTATATAAATGTTTTATTAGTATATTCAATTTATTATGAATGTCCAAATTCAAAGAAGTGAGCTTTAATGTAAATGACAGTCACATCAGGAAGTTGTACTGCACCTACAAAGTACACATATGTCTCAGTTATACAACATTCTGTATTTCATTAACACCAATGTAAATAATGGATCCGCCAAGGTTCATCCTTAATATACAGATACATGATGTAATGATACTAGAGTAATCATGTTGTTCACATAAATCCAAATGTATTGTAGAATTCAACATTTCCTAGTTGGATGTAACTGTATATATTGGTAGGAGTAAATATATCCATCCACTGTGCTATAGAGCTTTATGCATGCCAAATCACATAATTAACAATGGTGTACAAGGATGTCCACGCAAACATTCATGTACATGTACATGTACCATAATATGTACATTTATAATGTATATGGAAGTTCAGTCCAAGAAATAATTCTACTTGACTTAGTTCTGACTTGATATAAGATCTACATTGTACATGTACATGTGTGAATGATATTTATATCTTCATGTTGATGTACATGTAAATGTAGTCTGATAATTTAGCTAAACTGCAAAATACATGTATTTTGCTAATCATACAAATGAACTTACAGTACTCAAATGAATATGCTATATATTTTAAAGGATCTACTTGCACTAAATGAGCAAAATACCGCCTTGATGCTTTGACAAGTTTTGTTCTCAGTTAACTTGATTCAAGAACTTGGCCATTCTAAGTGATATCCTGATGTATCTATATAACCTCAAGTCTTCTAATTATCATACACATAAACATGTACGTGTACTATCAATTTACACACTCAATGACATTCTCACAAAATCCTGCTTTGTTTACCATACAAATTAAAAGCATGAAGTACACATACTACCATATCAATTTATAAGACTAATGACTAATGACATCCTGATGTACATGTATCAACAGATACTTAAACAATGTACACGTACCTGTCTTTTGCTTATCAGAGTTAATGATTATACACTAAAACAGTTACATATGAACATATATTAGATAATATACCTACCTTTGCTGAGAGGTTTTAGCAGTAAAGCTAATTCTTCCACACACTTTTTACTCTCCTCATATTGTCTCATATACTGAGATATCACAC
Source organism: Glandiceps talaboti (assembly GCF_964340395.1). Lineage (NCBI taxonomy): Eukaryota > Metazoa > Hemichordata > Enteropneusta > Spengelidae > Glandiceps > Glandiceps talaboti. The sequence goes on along the minus strand of NC_135558.1, from coordinate 4,982,418 downwards.
CATTGGACACACTGTCAGTTTTGGGAATCTCTGCACCGACAAGTTGCAGTAGGGCATAGTTAGCTGGCAGTGAGTTGATGTCAGTGTTGATGGTGCTCTGGTCAAAGGGACACTGTTTACGATGTAGCTGTGCTAAACACGTACGACATACGGTATGGCCACATCCAAGGCTGATAGGACGACGAGCACTTTCATCGAAGTCATTGTAACAAATTGGACACAGAAGGAATTCTGTCCACTGAGGTGCCTGAATCGGCATATTAAATCAATTAAGCTCCACAAAAGCCAATATAAGATAAAAATTCTTCTTTGAAGACTGAAATATACCTGAAATTTAAAAGAGATAAAATGCAATAAATAAGTGATCTATCTACACCTGTACAGTTATTCTGGAAATAATAGTTAACATTCAAGTTCCATAGCACCTGAGAACACAAGACTAGTGTATACAAAATGTACATACATGAACATACACATGTAGCTTGGTGCCATAACTGTAACTGAGTGTTCACCCATACATGTACATGTATGTACAAGAAGTGCTGACAAAAAGTATTTATACTTCAGAAAGGACTGACAAAATCACACTTGGTCCATTTTAAGCCTACATTGTACATGTATTTCATTCCTAATACTTTTCAGCACAAGTTTGACATCAAGATTTGTGTTTAAAAACACATTGTACATTACTTAGCAAAAACATGATGGATTTGAACTTTTAAAGTTGTTATAACAAATGTACTCCACTGCAGCTAACAAAGAATATTACTACATACCAATATAGGTAGTTATACAGTGTGCATGAACATGGCTGTGTGTGAAATGACTATCATACAATGTAGTTGGTATATATGTATGTATAGTACCTCGTGATTTAGCAACTATGTGTATATTTTCCTTTCCTGGATATGAAAGTATTTGTACATGATTATGACTCTCCTGTAAACTTTACATTTCTGTAAAGTGTACCCCAATAAAACGCAATTTAATTACTACTGAGAACATGATTTGTGACTACACATGCAACTTTAGTCACAATAACCCCCGACAATACTGATGAGACGTCACCAAAAACTTTGATTCACTTCCACCAAAACTTTAGACTGTAAGATATGTTGTGTTGTTCAGCCCTATCAGACTTCTAAACCACTGTAAGATATGTTGTGTTGTTCAGTCCTATCAGACTTCTAAACCACTGTAAGATATGTTGTGTTGTTCAGTCCTATCAGACTTCTAAACCAATGTAAGATATGTTGTGTTGTTCAGTCCTATCAGATTTCTAAACCACTGCAAGATATGTTGTTGTTCAGCCCTATCAGACTTCTAAACCACTGTAAGATATGTTGTGTTGTTCAGCCCTATCAGACTTCTAAACCACTGTAAGATATGTTGTGTTGTTCAGCCCTATCAGACTTCTAAACCACTGTAAGATATGTTGTGTTGTTCAGCCCTATCAGACTTCTAAACCACTGTAAGATATGTTGTGTTGTTCAGCCCTATCAGACTTCTAAACCACTGTAAGATATGTTGTGTTGTTCAGCCCTATCAGACTTCTAAACCACTGTAAGATAAAATGTGTTTTTCAGTCCTATCAGACTTCTAAACCAATGTAAGATATGTTGTGTTGTTCAGTCCTATCAGACTTCTAAACCAATGTAAGATATGTTGTGTTGTTCAGCCCTATCAGACTTCTAAACCACTGTAAGATATGTTGTGTTGTTCAGCCCTATCAGACTTCTAAACCACTGTAAGATATGTTGTGTTGTTCAGCCCTATCAGACTTCTAAACCACTGTAAGATAAAATGTGTTTTTCAGTCCTATCAGACTTCTAAACCAATGTAAGATATGTTGTGTTGTTCAGTCCTATCAGACTTCTAAACCACTGTAAGATAAAATGTGTTTTTCAGTCCTATCAGACTTCTAAACCAATGTAAGATATGTTGTGTTGTTCAGTCCTATCAGACTTCTAAACCAATGTAAGATATGTTGTGTTGTTCAGCCCTATCAGACTTCTAAACCACTGTAAGATATGTTGTGTTGTTCAGTCCTATCAGACTTCTAAACGACTGTAAGATACGTTGTGTTGTTCAGCTCTATCAGACTTCTAAACCACTGCAAGATACATCATGTTGTTCAGCCCTATCAGACTTCTTAACCATTGAATATATTGTTGGTTGTCTGACTGATGAGTGCAGACTGAGCGTGGCATGAATGTCTGTATTTTAGTTTTACAGAATACTAAAACTTGTTTGGACTTTGTCAGTTGAAATTTTCATTTGTAACTACATTTATACCCATTTGGTTTATGTTTTCTTTTGACTTAAGTTGTTAGTACATCATGTACATGTGACCTACATTTCAATGATAGGAGATACATTTGCACTTTAAATTTGAGTACTAGCAGGAACCTCATAAAAATAATGTCAGTGAGACAAGACTCTGACCATCTAGTCTACTATACGTGTAGTCTCAGTTACCCAGACTCTCCTTGCTGGGGGCACTGCCTACGAGACCTCCCCAAATCCCAGACTCTCGTTTGGGGAGGTCTCGTAGGCAGAGCCCCCAGTGACAAGAGTCTGGGTAACTGAGACTATAGCATGTTTAGTCATTCTCTACGAAATCTCTTTCTAACACAGTCAAACAGACAATTCTATTGGAAATCTGGCTTAATCTCCTGCTGGGGAAGAGATATAAACAGCACATGTCAGTAGTAATTCATCACACAACGACAGGCAGTTGTAATTGGTTACTTGGTTCAGTTTACTGCAAACTCGACCTCCAGTTTGAAAGTGCAAGTTTGTCATGTGAGGACACAATAATGTCACCATGTTAAAATCAACTCTCCTATAGCATAAACTGTTGCTGTTGGTGGTAAAAAATGGAATTCTGTGTTAGCGAAATCCATTTGACTATACAGTGCATAATCATAACATGTATCTAATCCTGTACGCATTACAATCATGCACTATCTACTCATCAGCATGTGCAAACTGTTTAAACTAAGTCTAGTAAAATGTTGGATAACGAAAACTTGCATCTATATTTGTACATATGGATTTGTATACAATTTAATGGCCAGGGTTTCAATCCCAGGTTCTCTATCAGTGTTTTCTTATCAGTGGAGCCATGAGGATTACATAGGATTATTCTTTTGTTCTGGACCAACTTTTTCTATAGCTTTATCAGACAACTGTTTTTCACACCTAATGTTTAATCCTTTTTCAAAGTGGGTCTATAAACATCCAATTCAAATTAGGATTAAAAATCTAGGTGTGTGAAAACATTTGCTTGGCAGAGCTGTAGAAAAATATGACCCAGAACACAAGAATAATCCCCGGTACATATCATATCATCATATATCAATTACAGCTAAGAAAGCTAAGAGCCTATGAGCTGATCGCGAGTCATATACCAAAAATGCAACAGTCAAATGTTCAACAGACTGAGCATGTACACATGTACACATGTAAGCTGTATCCATCAAAATAACACTAATGTGAAGACCTGGGAATGAAAGGCACAAAAATAGCCTGTTACTAATTTAGGACATGTACGTGTGCTGACCTCCAAACCAAGCAGTACACATTCAAAATGCATGACCATGACTGTTGGCTTCCTCAGGACAAATTGACAATGACTACCATTACATTCATCATTAGATGGTGCATGGTGCTGTGATGAACAAATTGTCCTAGACATGATATAATATTACTTGCTTTAGAATCAGTATGTACTGTCATGTAATTCCAATTTGTAGTTCCACAATAGCATATACATGTACATGTACACTGACAGTGTTTTTAGAACTTACAGTACATAAGTATATATACATTCTACTTACCAGTATAGTTACATTACCATACAACTCATACCTGTGTATACTATGGTATCTACACATCAATTGGTCCACTGACCACAAAGTTTGGTCAAATCAGTGATTGAATAATTCAATGTGATCTCAATAGAAAAGATAGTATCCTATATAGCTTCACTCAGTAGTTTGATCCTTATGGGAACTACAATGTATACTACCCTGTTGTCTTAGATGAGTGGTTTGATCCCTGTAAAAGCTACATGTATGATATCCTGTTGTCTTTTGTGGTTTGATCCCTGTAAAAACTACAATGTATAATATCCTGTTGTCCTTGTGGTTTGATCCTTGTAGGAACTATAATATCCTGTTGGTTACCACTGTGTACAGTGATAGTACAGATACCCTATTAAAATAGTATTGACAAATTTTATCCAGGAATTGTCTATAGTACACGTACATGTGTTTGGTGGTTATAACGGTACCCAATGACTAGTTATCACTTGACAATTTATATTGTCCTCAGTGGCACGATGGCATTGTTGTAGCAAAGCACAATGGGCATTGAATCATAGTCCCTACATGAAAGGGTGTAAGGGTCTATGATTGAATGTACATTGTACAATATACCAGTAGTTGAAAACATATCAACTCTATGGTCCATACTGTAAACCAGGAAATTTTTGCAGAAGGTTTATTTTCGCTTATTTTACTGGGAACAAAAGCACAACAATAAGCACTGACTATTAAAATGCCTTGTTGTACATGAACACGATGTACCAGTCTCCTATTCAGTAAAATTTAATCTTTGAGAACTAACTGAAGACTATAAAATCGTCAAATTTTCTAGTTGTGAAAATAACTAGGTTTACAGCTGAGTATATCTTACATTTTTTCAATTAATGTTATGTGCATATTCATAATTATTGGCATACAGCAACTAATATTATATGAAATAGTTGGAATAAAAACTAAATGTGGTTTTCATATTACATTTACAATTTACATACACATAAAATGTTGACTTGACAGTTTGACATTGACCTTTGCTAAAAGCCTCAAACTGACTTTAAGAGGGCATACAAAATTAACCAACTGACTGTTTTGAAAGAAGGACTGCAAAGAAACTAGCCCTTTTTTTCAAATAAATGACTGTCATGTACTCATGTCAAGAGAACTAAATCTGGCACTGACAGAAATGTACATAAACTTTACTAGTATGAACAACTTTTCAAATAAAATAACTTTAAACTTAACTTACAGTGGATACTAAAATACTCACACATGAGAAATATTTCATACAAGCAAATACTGAAACAGTCCTTACCTACAACGAATATGGCCTGGCTTCACTTTAATGTAAATGTTCACACACAAAGCAAGTGAACACTGAATGATCAGCAATAGAAATGCTGAATTGCAACACATGCATCTTTTAAATAAAGTTTCACCTTTTGCGTAATGACTCATGGCTTCATATAGAGTAGACACACACACACCATGTACACACATGTACACCATGATGTACAGGTCAGGTCACAGACAACCTAAATCTATTATTATGCAAATCGCTACAAATAGAAAAGTCTTATGCAAATAAGCAAACCTTGCCAATGTTGTTATTTCTTTAATTTCATCAACTACTGGTATTTTATGTTCATCACACTACAAAACAATGTCAAAAGACCTCTGTATTTCTAAACCTGTCTTGTAAAAATCTACACATTGTGTACGATTTTCCTTTCATTTTCACTTCAATTTTTACAGTACAAAGTACAGGTATACGCTGAGTATTACCATCTGACAGGGTCTTTATGGCTAAATAGACTGTCATTGTATTCATACATTTACTCATTCCTTATTTAAATTATTTAGAAAATTCCTAATTATTCATGTTTTTACTTAAGTGGTATTACCACTTGACTTTAGCTGGGACATTAAAAGCATTTGTTCTAAAATGAATATTTTGGTCATTTCAATAAAGTGCAAAATGAAAGTATGCTTTGATAGTTTTATAATATTAGTAGTCCGTTAGGTCTAAAATAAAATTCTTTGGTTTCAGTTACTTGACCCCCCCACGTAATTTTTCAAAGCTGAACCTAAACTTTTTTTTTTACATATTCAAGAAAATATATAATAAAATGGCGAAAATTGTGAAGTCCCACGAGAAATAGTGGATGCAAAGACTGACATCAACTTAAAAAGACAATATAAAAATGTGTAATGACTGTAATCTGATGGGAAGAAAACAATGGCAAACATAACTACCTGAACTAGACACTCGAACATCATGAAAAAAAAAAGAAAATCAAATTTTTTTTTACCCCACTTACTCTGTTTTTTAAGTACTGAAACTTTTCCACAACACTAGTTACACAGATTCAATACATCAGGTTTGCCAATCTCAAGTTCTCAACCATGGTCAGGTCGAAAAAAATAGCTGTAAACTCACTGTCACAAGTCGATTTAAAATGCATAGGAGCAACTGAAACATTTACAGATCATTTCTTCTTCTTTTTTCAAATATAGTCTAAAATGCATGCAAGTGGCCAGTCTTGCCTCAAACAAATAATATAAAAGTCCCAAGTGATCAACTCAAGTCCGAAGCCATACAAGTGCATACACTGCCGAGTTATTCTGTGACCGAAAAACAGCAATCTGGCCCACAAATTATTCTGCTTTAGGTCAATATATATATTGTTTATGATTTTATTTAGATATCAACTTATAACAGTATTTCAACTCTTGGTTTTACCTTGACAGTCTATTTGTTCTCTCGGGCAGTTATTATTAGGACCGACCCGACCTGACCCGACCCGATCCATACTACTAATACATATCATGAACTATCTAAATGAAATATATATATATATATATATATATATATATATATACACTTTGTTCTTTGTTGAGGTAGTAACTCCATAGTTTGTGATATACAAATACTTTGAGCATTACTACATCATACATGATGTATTATAAATCACTGTTGCCATATATGGCCGGCTGCATTATCAAATTTTGTAAACAGACTTGTAACTGAAGTACCCAGATTTTCAATCGATAGAATAGAGGCTTTTACAAACATACTTTCGAAAGGGAAACATGCCATGGTGTCATTTTGTGTCAAGACAATACTACAATACCAGGAATTACGTATAATACGGGTTCTAACACCCATTTGTTTACAATGTCAATGCTTTAAGTCGCATTGTATTGTGGGAAAGGGAAAATTCTATGCGGAAATGACGAATGTCTGCCATGGAGAGATTGTCTATGAAGACACAAACATACAATAAATGTCAATTTACCCCATATTTCCCGCAAGGAGTTCGAATTAAAGTGTCTAGTGATGTTTAAACTGCAACATGGTCACACACTTGAACATTTGACGCAACTGCGCAACACACAATTCGAAGTTGTCCGTTGTTCAAACATTTGTGCACGCCATCACTGGGCATCAGTGCATGCACACTCAAAGTAAAACTTACCAGATTTTATGTTTTCTGGGAAGAAATTAACTTCATGGCATCTTTCTGCATTTCCGGTACAGACAATAAGCTATTGCTGTACCTCTCTGCGACTCATAGCTTCAAAGATAGTGACAAAACCTGCTTAGAGCAGTCGCTATGGCTGTCAGGTTGGCCGTTGGACCGGATTGCGCTAGAGTAGTTATGCAAATTAGGCTAGGGGAAATCCCTAACAAAGTCCCGGCTACAGATAACGCCATCTACGATAGGTCAGAGTATGTCATGGTCTTTGAAACAAACTGTATTTCCTGTTATATTATGTGAACGAACGGTCAACCACTCAAATATATGTTTGTTTTTTCAAACAACAAACCAGTCCCAATCCAAACTAATAGTGTAAAATAGATGTAAAAATTACGTTGCGGATGTCTTCAACCCAGGCTGTAACGGCTAAGCCTATTAAAATGAAAAAAATTCCAAGTCAGTTTTCCTGTAAATAGAGATTTTCCCAGTATGTACATTGCATCTCTGTGTTGTTTAATGTTTTATTGTTTGTCGTGTCTTTGTCATTTCACATTCATTTTCTATTTTTAAGTCTGTGTTGTTTTATTGTTTGTAATTTTCTTTGTCATTTCACAGTCACTTTCTATTTTTAGGTCTATTTCATACTATTGATGTATACAGCCACGTCAAACGTCTAATCTTGGAATTACTCCAATGTTTAATAATAGAGAACGGCTATTTTTCACTGCCGTTGTTTTGGAGTTGAATCATAGACAATATTGTCTATGGTTGAATTGAACACGAGTTTCTCAAACTGACCCCCCCCCCCCTCCGATGACCAAACAACTTAATCCAAAAGTAACCCCTCAGGAAAGACCACATCTTCCAAAATGCCCCCCCCCCCTCCAAACTTTCTATGTAAACCGTACAATTTGACTCCAATGCTAGTAATATATGCCATTTGAATGTTATTAATAGATATTACTTCTGATACAATTGTTTTTTTCTTTGTAAATATTTGTTTAGAATCTATGAAACCTGTATATTATTTCTCAGGGATCAGTATCTCAGTAGACAACAAAACTCAAAATTGGTCTTTACATATTTAGCCGCAAATGTTGATAGAAAGCAACCATTCTGATTAAAATTTAACATGGTGAAAGTGGCTCGATGTCTTTATTTACTACTATTTCCACCTCTTTAGTGCTGTTTGTGTTTTTTATTTATGTTGTTCAGGGTGATCACCCCCAGACCCCAGACAACAAAATAAAAAAAAATGTGACAGTAAATGAAGGAAATGTAGGTAAATACAGAAATAAATTCATGAGACGTAAATGCTAGGGGTTGCTTCATGGGATTACGTCAGTTTGGTTGGACCATAAACAGTAGAGGGCTTCACAGTCTATGGTTAGACTTCTCATGACAGCACTATACTGCGATTCAATTACCACTGCTTTGCTTCACCTGAGCCGAGTGTGCTGCACTGACCAACTGACAGTACACACCTTTGTTTCTGCATTTCCGTCACACACCTAACAATGACTTGTTTACAAATCCCATTTTTTCTCAAAACTTCACAATATCACCCACAATTCTAATCCTCGTCAGAATTTTCCAAGTTGTCATCATACATGTATCACCCGCTACACTATGTCATGTATGTATGTATGTATGTATGTATGTATGTATGTATGTATGTGTATGTGTGTATGTATGTATGTATGCATGCATGCATGCATGCATGTGCGTATGTGCATGCGTGCATGCATGCATGCACGTGTGCATGTGTATGCATTTATGTATGTACATGCATATGTTTGCATGTATGTATGCATGTATGTATGTATGTGTGTGTGTGTGCGTGCGTGCGTGCGTGCACGTGCGTGCATGCGTATGTATGTATGTATGTATGTATGTATGTATGTATGTATGTATGTATGTATAATGTATGTATGTATGTATGTATGTATGTATGTATATATGTATGTATGTACGTTGTAAAGATAAAGATTATTTATTGGTTGCTTCTTAAACCACCTGTCTCATTTGTTATGCATTATTTTAATGGCCAGGTGTATTCACCACATTGGCTGTTTTGCAATTGGTGGGAGTTGACGCAGTCCATGGCTCATTCTAGAAGTTTTCTCAGTGGTTTCGTCAAAGGAGGTCCATCTTCACTTTAGCTGTCCGGAGAAATGTAGTTCTTATGTAAAGTCAGACGTCGCTGAGAGTAAGTGGACCCTGACGTGTGGTATAAAATGGTTCGGACATTGGCGTAAAAGTTCGGACAGTTCGGTACAACGGAGGAACCTTGAGTTGAAGTTTGTCCAATTTAGCCACCTTCAACACTCAACAAATTCGCCGTCCTTGGCTCTGTACTCTGTGAAAGTTTGTGCACCACCGGTAAGATTAAAAGTCACGATATTCAGCAGTCAAATGTCGCAAGTCAAGTCTGAGAACTGAACATTTTATTATCTAGAACACTGTTTGGTGAACTACTTCAGCTTATAAGTTTGTAAATCCTGTAATACACTTTCAAGACATTATTATAGTATATTTTGTTTCAATATAACTGAATTAAATAAGATATTTGTGTAGTGTCGTATGTTTGCCCATTTGTTGTTTCGACTGGAAGTTGTGGGGAAAGTATTTAATTGTGCGCTATTTGGCTTCTCTAAATTTTTAGTCCATAACAATATTAATGTATGTATGCATATCTTGTCTTTATATCCAAGATTGAATTTATTGATCAGGCCTGTTCTACTCATTACTTGTGCACTCCTATGTTCATACGTATGTATGTAGGTACGTATGTGTGTGTGTGTGTGTGTGTGTGTGTGTGTGTGTATGTATGTATGTATGTATGTATGTATGTATGTATGTATGTATGTCTGTCTCTTAGGAGACAAACACTGACATTCTTAGCCATCCTGTGTAAAATAAAAGACTTAGTCTATTATGTAACAGTGCAACTCCACTAGTTTAATTACATGATAAACATGTAACATGACTAAACAGATTTTATTCTCTTCTCAAGGTTGCTTTAAACTACAAAAATCAGTGTAATTCAACGAATTTGTTCTTTCAATCCTACTGTTCATTTGTTTCCCTCTGTACCAAGCACCATTTAAGGCTGAATGAGGCAGAAGTCTGATCTTGAAATCTATTAGTCTCCGATCAACCAATCAGCAAGGTTGTTATGATTTTCCTATGGTTTAACATTGAAATCTATTGGCCTCTGATCAACCAATCAGCAAGCTTTTATGATAATTCTATGGTCTTCGATCCCAACACCTGTAGAATTCACCCAATCATGTACTTCCTTCCATGGCAACTTCTGATTGAACCCTGACATAGAATGGCCCTTCTCGAAGGTACTCCTTAAGTCTTAGTAAATATGGCCTTCCAAACACTTCACCCGTTGTACTCGATTCTACTAAAGCTTTCACAATGCTGTATTTCATTTCTTTGCCAGATTTTTCATGTTCTGTAGACCTATCCAGTAGGTACTCTGCAAACGCGGGGTGTTCATTCATTTGTCTTTGGGCCCAGGTTTGATTAGCAATACTCTCTAGCATATTGAATGCACCACATCTGATCTCAAGGAATGGTTGTTTACACAGAGACATGATTACATCCATGGGTTTGGAACTAAGTTGCTGGAACCATTTCTCTGTCAGGGATAATATGTCTTCTGTCTGCTCTGACATCTACAGAGAGAGAGAGAAAAAAAACACACAGAGTTTCATAAAATATGAACAAAGGGAAGATTTGTTTTGATCTTAGCTGCATGTACTTCTCTATGTTTAGTGGACCAAGGAAAGTCCTTTTCACCAATCCTGCTTAGCTCAACCTCTCTGAAATAGTGTAATGAAATTGGCAGATCTGGCTTAGAAGAGGGCTGATGTACACTGAGGTGAGGCATTATGGGTAATGAACAATGTAAGAGCTTGTTCTTTGTGCACACTGATTGTCTCAGTATTGTGTGGACATTATTTCAAGAAGTGTGAAAGTAAGGTTACAGAGAACCTCCCAAGAAACCATGCAAATACCCCAGGTACACCACACTAGCACTCACAGAATGGAACTCTGTCATATTATAATGTAGACTGTTATGCCTACCTCAATATGAAGTAAATATGAAACAGCAGATATTGCCCTGACTCTCATCTCAGTTGGAGGTTGTTGAATAGCTGATCCTAATTCTCTGACAGCATCTTCCATAGCTTGCCCTGTGTGTATAAGAATGACAAACAGGAATGCTACTGTTACAAAACAGGAATTTGAAAAGTGTTAAAATCACTTACATATGTAAACCAGCAGCATTTTTATCATTTCAATATGATATTCAAAGTTATTGTTTTATGGCAATGCACCTGGTCCTGTGCTCAATAATTTTATTTTAGAACAAAATGTGAATGGCCTAAAAGTCAAATTTCGAATATTATTTTTAAATCATAAACTATTTCATAATTTAGTTTTCTCACTTCCAAATGCTGACAAAGCCTTATACACATTGACAAAAGAATCCACATATTTACTTGAATGGTCTGTTTTAATCAATGCTTTACCAAGTTTTTTACTAATCATCATTTCAGTTATCTTCTCACCTTGTTTGTTCAACACTAACTTTCCTGCCACAGTACTTCCAACTAGTCCTACCGTATCCAAGACAACGCCCTTCTGAGCTGGGTCAGTACTTGAAATCAGACTGAAGATTATACCAGTAAACATTGGATATTTCTCAAACACTTCACTTGGTTCATACCTGGCAACATTGCCAAAAAACTTGATAAGACCTGTACAGTATTGAAAAGATATGATACCCCAATTATAATATCATCTAGTTGGAAAGTCTTGTTAGGGCTTCAACTTTCAACACTTGTATAGAACAGCATGGCGGAACAATAAAACCATAAAGGATTTTTTTTCTCAAGGACTAACTTTCTTTATAGCCCTGCCAGCTTCCCTTTTTTATACCTAAATTGTAATTATCCTAATCTGTTATGGACCTTAAATAAAAGGATGGAATATCTCACTAGACTTAGTACATTCTAGCAATATTTCATAGTAACTGACCTGGCATTAAAAAGTTTCTTAGTTTATGAAGGAAAATTTATATGTCAGTTTTTGGTTCCAAACACATACTTGAAAATTAGTTTGTGAAATTTTGACTGCATACTTCCATTTTTTGTCAACAGATTGACCCATTATTCAGAACATCTGACCATACAGACATGTGAGCTTAATAAGGGGTGATAGATGCCTGGAAATTTGTATCGCCCTCCGTCTCTGTTTTGTGATGGTCAAATATGCCTGGATATAAATTTTCACTAGTGTTTCACTTTCACTGAATGCCATCAGGGTTAACAGGATTTGTTGGTCTAGATCAAGTAAAAGAAAATGATTATCTTAGGAGTACATTCTAGTAAATTGTTATAAACTTCTACTTACCTGGCATTAAAAAATTGATTAATGGATTGCCTTCACTTGATGTCATCATAGTTTCAAGTTTAGTCATGATTCCATGCTGGTCTAAATAATGCAAGCCATGCTGACAGTTTGTAATGTGGGTTAACATTTCAATACAGTTGACTTGGACCAGGATATCATCTCCTTCAAGTTCTAACATCAACTGATCTATAAGTCCGGAATTACTACAGTATTCCAAGGCCTGGGATGATAGTTGAATTATGTTCACAATTAACTAAAATGTAAGTAAATCATAAAAATGGTATAAATAATACACAATGTTCATTACACAGATTGAGAATGAAAACATTCATTTTTTTGTATGTTTGATAATAGTTGTAACCATGGCAATTACACAAATGTACGTGAAATAAATGTCTTCTTTATCTAAGAAATTCTGAGACACATTTGAACTCAAATTATAACAGTGCAAAATTTAATCATTTACGAAATCTGTTTGATTAACAATCAACAGGTGACTGCAAATTTCAAGACAATAAGAAACAAAAAAGTTGGCAAAATGACATGATCTACATTGTACACGTGACCTTTTCATGTAAAACACAAGTTTTAAAAAATAGGATTGTCAGTAACCAAGCTGATAACTTGTGCCTTTCTAAACAGTGTGATCTACATTGGGTTTCATTTCAAATTAACCAGATCTGTATATAAGAAAGGTTATGCTCAGTTTGACCCTTACAAACAAAGCAGGTTTTCGGGTAGCTGCAATAATTGTAGCGTTTGATGTGATTTTGAGGGCTTTTTCGTCTATTTTTGTGCCTTTTTTCGTTCCGACGTTTAACCTGAATCAAACGCTACAATTCCTCTAATGCAAAATTAATGCAACTTAATAGACGGAAGCAATTCAGATCTGAATTGCAAAGTTGGGCGGACTTTTCTGCTAAATTACGCCTTACCTGGCAAAATATCGGACATTTCCTAACGCCAACATTAATTATGGAGCCTTCAAGTCCAAAGAAGTGTTCAGAGGTACCCCAATTCCGTCAAAATCGGAAAATGTAGCAAGGCGTGCAGCATTTTGAAACGGGTAGTACGCTGACTCCTTGCTCACGTTTTCAATGTGGTCTCATCTATTTGCATTTGCATTAGAGGAATTGTAGCGTTCGATTCGGGTTAAACGGTGGAACGAAAAAAGGCACAAAAACAGACGAAAAAGCCCTCAAAATCACATCAAACGCTACAATTATTGCAGCTAGTTTTCGGGTAATCCGGTTTCCTCCTGCTTTAGCACTTAGGTGACTGAACAAGTAGTGACTGTACTGCAATTTCTAAAATTTTATTTTTGGATTAACACATTATAAAATTATTGAGTTAATTCATACATCTCTTATCAGTCTCCAGTCTGGGTTCGACCCGACCAGTATTAGCTGGGTTTAATTAAAAGTTTCCCAGATCTGTATTGTAAGATGGGTGATGATCAGTTTGATCTTATTGAACAATGCAGGTTTTCCCCTGGTACTCTGGTTTCCTCTTATTTTAACCCAAGCGTGCTGCACAAGTGGTAACCATACATCAATTTCTGAATTTGATTTGCTGCTTTTACATCAATAAAGTACATTTTTATACATGCCTTACCTCATACATCCTGTACCTAACAGTATCGTTGATCTCCATGACTTTTCTCAATTCTTTAATGACACTTTGTTGAAATAGAAACTCTAGTCCAGCCTGTGATTTGCCAAGACATGTCAGTATTTGGATAGCTTCCTTAGCAATACTGATTTCTTCATCTCCAATACAATGTATACATTGGTATATTACATCTACTGATGAAGTCAATATCTGTCTTGAACCAGTGTCTGTTTCTACACATCTCAATACCTGGTGGAAGATTCAAAATGTAAATCAAGTTGATTGAAATATCAATTCCACCAGTGTCTGTTTCTACACATCTCAACACCTGGTGGAAGATTCAAAATGCAAATTAAGTTGATTGAAATATCAATTCCACCAGTGTCTGTTTCTACACATCTCAACACCTGGTGGAAGATTCAAAATGCAAATGAAGTTGATTAAATTACCAGTCTCTGTTTCTACACCCACAACAACAAAATTTGGCTCCCATTAGAGGGCACACTGGCTGAGACTATAATTAAACCATGTCCACTCAATAGCTTATCACTGTTGTGTCGACATGCTGTGACAATAGTTTTAGTTTGTATCGATCTTAGTAAACCAAAGCTTTGGTCACAAGTGAATTACATAGCATACCATTATGATAGCCCAGAGCAGAGACTTGTCAGGATCTCACTATCTGAAGCACAGGTATGTAGGGTTGTGATAGTGTGACCATAACAAGGACGAGCCAAGAATGTACAATACATTACAGTAGTTACTGTAATAAAATCAAACCTTCAGAATAACACACTGGGTGCATGACATAGTCTTTAAACATGCACAATACAAGTACAATTACTACAAAGGGATCATTTTCAAGAAATATATGGTATAGATGTGATAAAAGTCACTTAATTTGAAAAGTAATTACCTTCAAAAGCTATTAATTTCCAGACTTAAAATGTGAAGAAGATACTAAAAATGTAGCTGAATTACCTGTGCAAGTGAGAATTCCTTGACTGGGTCAGATGGACTTTTCAAACCATCTGACAATTGATCATTATACTGTGATATCACGACTGAAGGTTCCATAGCTTCAAATAATCTTTTAAGAACATCTCGACTAACTTCAGCTTCATCTCTATGTACAAACAACCAAAGGATATTACTCAAAATGATATATAAACAGTATCATTTCCTTTGCAACCAACAATGCTAATCATCTGCATGGACTAATAATCATAAGTCATTGAAGAAAAACAAAGATGTTTTTCAAATTCAAAACAAACAAGTTTGTATGGCTCAATTTATATCTATATACATATATAATAACATTGGAAGGCTTTCACATTTGTCCGAGTCTACACTAGTACTACACATATATGTATCAAAGTTCAAACCCTTCCTTTTCTTTTTTTTTCTTTTGTTTTTATACTGGCTGCAGTACGGAATCATTTCTGTACAAAATATTATGTACAAGAAAATCACTTAATAAAGTCATCAATTGTGAATGATTAGTGTGGTTGAATACTTTAAAAAATTACATTTGTTATTTTGAAACTGTCAATGTTGCTATACATCTCACAACTTTTTTCAACTTTCTTGCATCAGTACGATGTTTTGAATGTGCAGAGTCATTACCCGTTGCTCACGGTCACCTCACCTATTTTTACTGTGCATACACTGGAATATTACATCAACTGATAAGTTTTGTATGACATCTTTTATCGACGCAGCAGTAACTTGTGCCAGCACTGTTTTGAGTTCTTGTAACGCCGCGAGTTTGTCGTCAGACGTCGATATGTTGTTGAGCAGACCTGATATCGTGGAGGTCGCCATATTTGCTACTGAACCACTGAGCTCACAAGTAAAGTGGTACGTTGAGGGCGTTGTTTTAATATCAAGGCTCAACTCGTGTATGGTTCAATACAACCACAGTGGAAAGCAAACATGTAATTGATCGATCGATTTATTGATTATTTGATTGAATGATTACTCGATTGAATGATTAATTTTTGTGGTGAAATAAAACTTATTTTTTGTGTGATATTGATCAATTTACATTGATTTTTATGGTGATATAAGACTTGTTATCTTCTTTCCCTGGCTACTTATCTCTCTTTCAGCTGTACATAATATTCTCTCTTTATTGACTAAATAAAGGCATCTTATCCATTCTTCTAAATTAAATCACACCTAATCTTACAATTATCTGGGGATAGGTTACAGCAAGAATTTGCTTTATCTCTTTATCTTATGGGAGATTATCACACCAAATAAACACTCAACCATGCACTAACAATGACTCTCTTTTATTGTAATATTTGGCAATAAAATATAGTAAAAATACATCAAAAGTTCTGTCGAGGTTGACACAAGAAAACAGTAAAACCCCATTTGCATTGTGGTCCTCGATGGATAATACACGGACAATTCTTGGTCTGTCGCCATCCCATTGTTTTAATCTTATTATCACTGTCTGGTCTCTATTTTGATTTTTGATTTTAGGTATGGTATATCTCAACCCATTCACAGTAAAAGAAACACTCAACTCAGTAAACTTTTTGTAAAAAATAAACTACCCTTTCTCCTCTTTCGTTGGTATACTTTGATTGTTGGACATGACTCAAAGATGTGCAATATTTCATAATTCACTTTTCCTCAGTGCACATGAAATGAATATTTATGCTTCTTTTGATAGCTACTGATAAAACATTTCCACCACTAATCATGAGCCAATGTTGGCTATGATTTATACTAACATAAATAAATAAATAAATAAACAAACAAACAAACAAACAAACAAACAAACAAACAAACAAACAAGCAAACAAACAAACAAATAAATAAATAAATACTATAGTAAATAAATAAATAAATAAATAAATAAATAAATAAATAAATAAATAAATAAATAAATAAATAAATAAATAAATAAATAAATAAATAAATAAATAAATAAATAAATAAATAAATAAATAAATAAATAAATAAATAAATAAATAAATAAATAAATAAATAAATAAATAGACTTTCCTCACACAACTTTGACCCGACATGACTTGCCGGTCACTCTAACCATTCGCCATTCATTCCTCCACATCAATTAAATCTAATACCAACATTCTGGCATCTTAATGAATGAATAAGTGTCGGAAACATGAGCTATCAGAATGGAAGGGACTAAATTCAAACGACTGTGAGTCAAGGAGTCCCATTTCCCTATTGCCTACTGTTCCCTACTTGGGACCAATTTCAAATTGTTATTTTCTAGTGGTCTGTTCATATTTGTATAATTAAGGTTTGTACTTTTTGGCTGGTCACGGTGGCCACCAGTACTGAATAAACGATTGATTGATTGATTGATTGATTGATTGATTGATTGATTGATTGATTGATTGATTGATTGATTGATTGATTGATTGATTGATTGATTGATTGATTGATTGATTGATTGATTGATTGATTGATTGATTGATTGAATCCCATATAGGTATAAAAACGCATGGTAAATGTGACATAAAGTAAACTGTGTACACAATTACATGATATTTTTATGTCGAGATAACACATGATAGCCAAGTCGAGATAATGAGATAGTTATGTCGAGTAACGATATAATATTTACTTTATGCTCCAGGAAAAATGTCCCCAATAGGCTTTCATAATATGAAATGCGAATATCGAAATAGGGCAAGTGCCGTGGATGCCAGCGCCGGGTTGTGATGTCCTCGTTTCTAATAAATTATTCGAAATATATATGTAGCTGATGACGCTTCGGGAAATATACTTTCAATCGAACAGTTTCGATATAGCATGTATGTATATCTAAAACAAGAAAGCTTACCATGCTTACCTCACATTGATACTGATAGGCCGCCATTGTATAGCTGCAGCTGAGCACAGACAAATAAGAAATGTGAGCTTAGGTGACGGCAGACATAAGCACAGCTTATTGTCATACGTATCAAGCACGCTGTCTATTTAGTGACTTTTATTTATATAGTAGGAATATTATCTAGCTGTTATCATATTAATATACATATCAATTTTGTATGTGACTTACTCAGCTCCATGGTAATCAAATAATCCGTTTGCTCGCACGATCATGTTACAACACAAACAAGGAAGTCTGTGGGTTATAAATACGGGGTGGGTTTTTTTTTTTGGCTTCGAAACTATAACGAAATGTTTGGATTTTCCCCCATTTTCACAATGAATGTAGTGTTGTAAATAAATATACTTGAAAAACCATCGTCTGTCACAAAACAATACTTAAATGTACAGAATTTTAAAACCCGTATTATCAGCTGTGACTAGACTAGACTACAATGTGATCGTGCAAGTGCTATCTCGTTCTGATCGGTCATCCTGCGAATGAGTTATCCATGCTATTTACCTAAAATATCACGAGCGTATCTATCACCTCGTTATATTGGTAAATCAGGACCGGGCATCGAGATTTTCACTGTGAGTATCACCTTTGCTTAAAAAAAAGTTTCCTAGCTGTAAATTTAGATTTATATATTAGTTGGGGTTCTCCGAGTCGTAATATATACCCAATTGCCTGTACATATATATTTTTTCGATTCAGGCCTAAGCTTACAGGTTGCTTATTTGAAATCGGATTTATTCCTTTGATATTTCTCAAGTTATAACTTCGTTATCTTAACTTATAAAGAACCAATTAAGAAGAACTTGAATGAACAATAACATTGCCTCCACTAACATCAGACTTGGCGTTTTGTACTATTCTCAATACTTTGCATATTGCAGTCTACAAGAATCGTACAAATCGAATCAAACAACAACAAAACGTAACAAACGTAACAAAAACCAATGGCTAGTTGTACAACCTATACATAGGACAAATATTTCGACGACGACCACGTTTTACAATTATAAGTTTGCCCATTCGATTCACTGGGAAATTTTCAATAATAAACTACGTGAAAAGCAAAGCACAGCTCGTTCATTGGCTGGTACAATCATGACATGAGTCTATGACATCATCAAAAAGCTGAAATATTACAAAGTCGAATGGCTGAATAGAAACCATAAACGATGACGAGAAAGTCCACGATATGGAATGAAACGTATAAGATTGTAAATTCAATGTATACTGGTATGATCTCATATAGTATCCAATATGAACTGAGTGGTGACTACGTCTTGTCAGAAGTATAGTTTAGAGTTCAAAAATGCACAAATTCGTTCATTTACAGCCCTTTGTAACGACTCCGATAAAGCGCATCAGGAGCGTATGGAATGGGATATTGGCGTAAATGGGCCGGGGCTATTAATTTGGTAAAACAAAATCGATATATTAATTTGTACTCTTTTCGCTCTGTCTACTGGTCACAAAATATCATTGTGTTGGTCGGCTAAATTTGAGACGAATGCGAAAGTTTTACCGGCCACAGTCCATCATATTCCCATGGAAACGGTCTTCCATGGCGGTCAATTAATTGAAACTCGTTTTTTCCAGCAAGCCTGAACAGTTTGAGCAAATATTTCTCGCTGTACTGTGCACCATACAAATGTTAAATGTACATTGTAAAACAACGAGAAAGGTCGACCTTCAAGCCTACATTATGAAACAGCTGTGTGGCTATATTACCTGCACTTTAACTTATACTAGAGATATTTTGGCAGACACACATTCACTTGGCTATTGACTGCCTCATAATTAAATGTATGGTAGGTAAATGAAGTAAATAATTTTGCAAAGTACAAGGTAAACGACCGCTCCTGAGGTTCGAATGTTCGATTTTTTTCACCCACCCCACCCCCATCCCACCATTTCTCCCCAGACCCCTCCTGCCGTAAATTCTGATCCAAGCCTAAAAACGTATCGAAGTGCAGTGGATCACAGTCGTTTGGTGTGCACACATGGAATAAGGTAGATATTACTGCACACAGAAATTGTACTGGCCAAGTGTCAGATCTTTCAACAATGGCGTGAATTACTATTTAAACTTGAGTGGAATGTCCGCATACCCAAGTTCTAAGGAGGAGTTCGCTGACAGATAGCCTTTGGACTCGCCACGCTAATCGTTTTCTAGCATTTGGAAGGATGTTGTCTACGCCGGTTTGTGGTAAGTTTTCTGCCATTATATTCATTATATTTTAACTTCTTGAAAACATTATGACTACTTTAATTTGGTACTTTTAAGAATTTCAGCTTTCCGGCAATGTAAGCATAACGGGAGAAACAATGTATATAAGAACCGGTGACTAATTCGTTGCAAACCTTGAAAAGGATTCCATCTCCTTTTGTTCCTATTATCAACCAACCGTTCATTTTGAAGACAGCTAAAGAATTATATATATGTGCAGACGTATCGAGCACTGTGCTACGGATAAATATATATCAGTCTACTGTAGAGGAGGCGATCAGGCTAAAAAATGCCAAGAAGGTCAATTCAGGCAACATAACGAAGGTAAAATAGCAATGAACGATTAGCCTAACATCTACATCGGATTTTAATCAGATTGGATCTACACAAAATGGATAAGAAAAGAAGAAAAGGTCAACCCTTTCAGGTGTTGTCAGTGTATCTTTTTGATTACCTCAAAGGCCATGCCATAGTTGCTGTCCTTTTTGAACTGAAAGCCTGCGACATGATTTACAAACTAAACGTAACGTATTTACTTCTGGATTGTTCAGTCGGATGGAAATTTCCACCATCGTGATAAAGCAGAATTTATATAGAAAGGGTACATACCGGTACACCAGTCCCAAATAAAATTAATTACTGGGTTGCTTCGATGACGATGAACACTTATGCCTAACGTAGGGCTCTAGATAAAACATGCAAGTTAGTGGCGACATCAATAGTTCAATGTAGGATAAAAAGTTAAATTCTT
This sequence comes from Glandiceps talaboti, assembly GCF_964340395.1. Taxonomy (NCBI): domain Eukaryota; kingdom Metazoa; phylum Hemichordata; class Enteropneusta; family Spengelidae; genus Glandiceps; species Glandiceps talaboti. Next base: position 4,961,213 of record NC_135558.1, on the reverse strand, counting down.
TTAGTTAGGCCTCAGACCCCAACCCACACCCCTTCTTACTACTAATTGGCCAAAATTAAAAATAATGTTTTAGACAGCACAAACAATTCCAAATCAATATATAGTACTATGAATACAAAGCCAGTATGTAGTGAGGAAAATATTTCCATTTGTTGGCACGTTTTTAAGATGAGAACTAAAATAACTACCCCTAGCCTGAAATCCCCATCCGCATGGATTTCAGGCTACCTCACCCCAAAGTCAATTTTATTTTTTACCCTACATTGAACTATTGATCTCGCCCCTTAGAGGATGGATTGGCATTCGACCTCTTAACTGTAAGTATATATATATATATATATATGTATATATATATATATATATATATATATATATATATATATATATATATATATATATATATATATATATATATATATATATATATATATATATATATATAACTATTATTAAAGCAGACAAAAGCTCCACACTAAACAAAAGAACTGAGTTGATATCCAAATGCCGACACGAGAATAAGTTTTATTTGTCCAGCTTCAATAGAGCATCTATCACCTAAACTATTAAACCCGTTAACTAACGGAACATCAAAGCCCAACATGGAACAACCCGCCAACACTTACTTGTCCGCACCCAATAACCCACACAATAACAACCAACACCTCCACACATACAACACCTACCCACCGACACAGACAATAGTGATGGTATTTCTATTGTCTACACTCTATATATACAGCACACCCAGAGAGTAGGCCTCAGAGTGTCTGACGATCGCAATATGCGTGAAACTCCGAGTTACACCCAAGAAAGAGTTCCAGTACTACCAAAACTATATATATATATATATATATATATATATATATATATATATATATATATATATATATATATATATATATATAAAAAATATGTTGAGGGTAGAAGAAAATCAAGTCGGGTTTTTCGTCTCTACAAGCCTGTTTCGTGGGTAAATCACTCGTCAGGAGATGTTGATGTATAATATACATACATACATACATACATACATACATACATACATACATACATACATACATACATATATATATATATATATATATATATATATATATATATATATATATATATATATATATATATATATATATATATAAATAGAAATCGCGTGTATAGCCTGTACGTGTCACAGTGTGGTGTATTTTTGAGCACAGGACGTTCTGATGGACAACCTTTCCTCTGTATTGACAATTGCAGCAAAGGTGATCTACACAGTATTGTAATTTAATATTCCCTTCATGGAACATTTCTAAATCACCCGTACATGATAACATAAGCTTACTCTCTTATGTTGGTAAACTAAATGGGTCGGATTTATCGAATGCTCCTCCCGGATAAACAAACGTATTCCGATGCACATGCGCAAACCTACTTCCGTAGCATGAGCACATAGCCTGGTTGCACCTTGAGGTCTATGATTGAAACTCGGACCACTAACGAACACTGAGTGGGTATATAAGACTGTGCAGCTGGATGTAGCGGCTGGTTTCGCGGGTAAACATATATGCTGTTGAAGAGAGGTCTACAGGTAACTGTGCCTTCGAACTTCTATAATTTAATTCTCCTGTCCTGTTTATTGTAATGTGTGTATGAAAACAGGCGGTACACTAGTAGTAGCAGCACATATTCAGACGGTTTGTGCAGATTTGTAGGTATGGAATAAATAGATTTATCACTGATCAGAACGTGTTTAGGTAGGGGTAGACAATTAAAGCTGGCTTTGAAGGTGCTGAAAAAGTATCTCCATATCACGTATAAAAATTCACTTACACAGTACACAGCAGAAGCAATTAGTAATAGAAATTTAATTGTCAATATATAGATACATGTAGTATCTAATTGGCTAAGCTGAAGGCCAGAACTCGCTAATACTTGATGGGTACACTCCCAAGATTGTCCGAATTGTATATTAAAGCTAAGTCATATTGGCCTAAGTTCTTGCTAACTGTAGCTCTTGGAATATTCATTCCGAACGCCGACCCCGGACTCCAACACGTATTCAGCAGTGTTCACAGTCGCTTGATAAACTTCAGCTAGTTTCAGCTCATATACATTATAGTATTAATAGATACTCAATCAATCAATCAATCAATCAATCAATCAATCAATCAATCAATCAATCAATCAATCAGAACGTTTATCGTTCTGTATACACATTGTAAACTTCAGCCTTATTTGATGAGTGTGCTCCTTTTTTTCGATCGTGCCAAGGTTGTCTTTGACTTTTCTTACAGTCTAATTTTTTTTGGCGTATTTTTCCAACAGATTTTGGTGAAGCGTTTTTACATTACTTCTATTATACGTACGTAGATTGAAATATGCATCAGCGTGGAAAAATTGTGAAAACATTTGACAAAGAAGGCCGATGACGACAACGACTCTATCAATGATCAGCTGGCTCTCACATTCGACCCCAGTCAGATCAACCTCTGACAGCGAAATTATGAACAACCTTAAGTTATGGATACCACTGTTGTGATGCACGACGAGTCAAACACTGGAAATACTTGAGGACAGAGGCCGAATCAATATTGACGTGATATTGCACTGTAACAATAGGTACGAGTAAAACCCGTAGATGCATCGCAAGTGTACACAGATCTCGCATCAAACCGCCAAGTGCCCATGAAAAGAATGACGATAAAACGGTCTTACATCATGAAAGGTAGGCCCTGGTATTCTTAAAGAACTAAACTACTATTATACCAAGTGACTCATTCAGACCGCCAATCTTTGAACTATCACATTCCTCAGTGTGTTGGAGTTTCGACCCTTCGTAAATGTTTTTACAATCAATAATGGTGTGCATACAATCGGTTCATATACTGGACCATACACCTGCAGCTGCAAGAAACGAAACTAGTAGGACGAATCTACCAATCATCTTTATATGAAATAAGGAAAGGTGCTTCATTTGCCTTTTATTGCTCGCAATTTGCACGATCGACATAAAATACGTGCGACCACTTTTTCCCAAAGTCTGTCTTTTTTTGTACTATTATATTATATATAGTTGGAACAACTTTCGAAAGTAAAACAGTTGCGTTGAAAACTTTCATTTACACAGTGAAACTTCAACATTTAGATATAGTATACTCATGTTATAAATTTGACAACCGTAAACTGTACACTTTTTTTCTCATAGGAGTTTCTTGTATTGTTTTCAAAGAAATATACGAAGACACAGTCACACACTACTTTACGTTTGAACTCAATCTGATTAATGTTCAACTCATCGGAGTCATTCACCTGACGATACAACAGCGCCGCCAATAGTTTTGTTCTACGAATTGACTTCAGGACATGTACACATGGAATACCTTATTTCAATGACATACACCCAGAATTCGTTACATATTTCCCGAAAGCAGTGACACTATTAGGAATATCATAAGATGATGCCACTGGAGCTGAGGGAAATTGAGGCGCCAATACCTGATTTGCTGGAAATAATATTAATGAAAATGGAATGTAACATAAAGTTGTTTTAACATGTGAAGAACTGTAAAGACCATAAAGGGAGATAACCTATAACCTTAAGTATTTGGGAAATATATACAATGTATGAAAGTACAATTGCAAGTTTTAATCATGTGAAGGAACAGGATCAACGAGTACACAGTTCGTATAAGATTTGAAATGGTTTATGTGAATTACAGTAAAGCTGGGGAGTTGAAAATACGAGGGGTATGATTGTACGATATGAAGGAAATCAGAAGTTTACTCCCTGTAACATCACGTGAGTACTCATACTATATATCCACGCAGAAGAACTAAAATATTCAGCTTAAAGCGAAACAACTTGAAGCTGAGTTTATGATTAGCTTTTTATTCGTGAAAAAAACTTACATAAAACCTTGATTACTATTCTACTATATCATAATATCAATGTCCACGCATGTATTACATGTATCGAGAGTTAGAAATTAATTTGCCTACTTTGCGTTATCGAGATATTTTTGACAGGTTTCTGTACTTCTTCTTCAACAAAAGTAGGAATAGAATATATTTCGCGACTTCGGACGTTCACGAACAGTCAGGATTATCAATAGCGCGCCCTCAATCTTTCGAAGACACGTATTGTTCAACACCTCTACTCACTAAAAAATCAAATTGCAAAGAAACCGAATATATATACATTATGCAGATGTGCACTGTAAGACAATTATGATAAACGCACTACATGTATGCTGAATCGACTTATCCATAATTCAGATGAAAATAGAACCGGCGACGTCATTCACCAAACACTTCAAAATCATATCCTGCAGTTGTGATCTGACTGTCATGAATATGGTAAGAAAGTTGACCGAAGATCATAAAATCATCAAAGTCAATAAATGTTGCATACAGAATTAAATTACACAGAATACCGAGAATAGTAACGATGGTGACTATATCACAAAAGCATGGACGGTATCACTGTTTCGACAATATAGGGAGAGTATGGCATGAGTGTCAAACCCTAGCAGATAATGTATTCAACACAACACACATCACACAATACAATACAATACAATACAATACAATGCAATACAATACAATACAATACAATACAATACAATACAATACAAGACAATACAATACAATACAATACAATACAGTAACAATACAACACAACACAACACAACACAACACATGCTGTGTCTATATACATCACAGTAACTTCTTTCAAGCTACTTTACAAAAACATTTTTATTTAGTAAGTACGTAATTACAATAGTACTATTCGTCTTTACAGGTGATCACATACGTCAACTTTTAATTCTATCGCAGCAACGAATCATGTTGAAGGAAAATGACTGGAGCGACGACAAAACCTACTCCGTGAAACTAACCATAGACATTGGGAAGGCACAATAACATTCTTCGACGGCATTACAGGTATCATGTAGGATGCATTCAAGATGTACCATTTCACGAAGAAATCGATATTACACATATCTATTTTATCATTCAGTGGTTTCTTATTTTCTGACGTTTCATTCCACACACCTGAAGGTATGAAGACAGCTATTATAATGGGATTTTCTGTAAGCATATAGAAATAGAAATCGCGTGTATAGCCTGTACGTGTCACAATGTGATGTATTTTTGAGCACAGGACGTTCTGATGGATAACCTTTCCTCTGTATTGACAATTGCAGCAAAGGTGATCTACACAGTATTGTAATTTAATATTCCCTTCATGGAACATTTCTAAATCACCCGTACATGATAACATAAGCTTACTCTCTTATGTTGATAAACTGAATGGGTCGGATTTATCGAATGCTCCTCCCCTCCCGGATAAACAAACGTATTCCGGTGCACATGCGCAAACCTACTTCCGTAGCATGAACACACAGCCTGGTTGCACCTTGGGCTTTAAAGGTCTATGATTGAAACTTAGACCGTCGACCACTAACGAACACTGAGTGGGTATATAAGACTGTGCAGCTGGATGTAGCGGCTGGTTTCGCGGGTAAACATATATGCTGTTGGAGAGAGGTCTACAGGTAATTGTGCCTTCGAACTTCTATAATTTAATTCTTCTGTCCTGTTTATTGTAATGTGTGTATGAAAACAGGCGGTACACTAGTAGTAGCAGCACATATTCAGACGGTTTGTGCAGATTTGTAGGTATGGAATAAATAGATTAATCACTGATCAGAACGTGTTTAGGTAGGGGTAGACAATTAAAGCTGGCTTTGAAGGTGCTGAAAAATTATCTCCATATCACTTATAAAAATTCACTTACACAGTACACAGCAGAAGCAATTAGTAATAGAAATATAATTGTCAATATATAGATACATGTAGTATCTAATTGGCTAAGCTGAAGGCCAGAACTCGCTAATACTTGATGGGTACACTCCCAAGATTGTCCGAATTGTATGTTAAAGCTAAGTCATATTGGCCTAAGGTCTTGCTAACTGTAGCTCTTGGAATATTCATTCCGAACGCCGACCCCGGACTCCAACACGTATTCAGCAGTGTTCACAGTCGCTTGATAAACTTCAGCTAGTTTCAGCTCACAGTGTAATACATTATAGTATTAATAGATACTCAATCCGTCTTTGATATAGTTCATTACGATATTCTGAATGATATTCGTTGCTTGCAGTATACCACACATGATTTCTTGTCTGCATACGTTGGTCAAAAAACTGATTTAATAGAAATGCAATGTATACTATTGAACTAAGCACCATACACATGTCTGAAATCATATTTTCAATGAATCAATCAATCAATCAATCAATCAATCAATCAATCAATCAATCAATCAATCAATCAATCAATCAATCAATCAACCAATCAATCAATCAATCAATCAATCGAACAATCAATCAGAACGTTTATCGTTCTGTATACACTTTGTAAACTTCAGTCTTCACTCCTACCTTCCAATAAGGGGCAAGATCAATAGTTCAATGTAGGATAAAAAAACCTAAATTCATATACATTTATAAATATATATTTTTAGGTGACTTCTAAATCAATCAAATCAAACGATATATTAATGCGAGACAAGCTTAAGTTATTAATTTGTTTTTGTGGACGATGTTCGAATTCGACTGACGAATCCTGCGACTCGAATCTAACACGATCAATGCACCGTTCACCAGCCAGACGAAAATGGTCGACGTGTTTGTTGACTAGCCGAGAAGTGCATAAGGAACTTGTGAATGTGGAGCAGTCCGAATAAATAGAAGGCGATTGCTAACATCAAAGTCAAACCGCGACACCTCTTCATCGAAACACCAACGAGTTTGAAATTGGCAGGCGTGCCATTTGTTTAAAAAATACACAAAGAGGAGTTCCGAAAACAATAGGAAAACTAAAGAAAAAATGGGATCCAAGGTGACACCCGCGACTTGGCCGAATCCGCGACTTACCGAGGCGCGAGTTAGCGAGGGCCCACTGTACTTACTATAGTAAGCCTCAGAGGCCCCCCAACCCCCAACTAAATTGGCCAAAATTGAAAATTGTTTCAGACAATCAGTATTTAGTAGTATGTAGCGTAATGAATATAATGCCAGTAATGAGTATGTATTGAGTAAAGAATAGTTTTGTTGACACTTTACTTTATTTTTAGTGCCATGCATTTACTATTGCGAAAATTCTTCCATTTCAAGATATTTGTATTTACGGGTATAAAACATCCATTAAAAATAAAATCAATTTTATAGGATGAGGTGGTATCTTAATATTTCTGACAAGGAAATGTAATATGGAAATATATAATTAGCATGTTTGTCAGTAGACAATTATATAATTATATATGCAATGGATACCTGCATCAAAATTAAGATCAGGTGTAAACTTTTTTTATCTATCTATACCACTGTAAAGGAAATTTTAATGATTTTGTACATAAAGTTGTTACAATATATATATATATATATATATATATATATATATATATATATATATATATATATATATATATATATATATATATATATATATATAATCTCCAAGAAATCAATATTATTTTTACGTCATAAGTATGATTTCAAGTACTGATACAAATACGAGTAGCAGTACGTCCGTGGAAGCACACGCACATATTTATCACATAATTAACACAATCCAAAAATTTTACGAATGCAGTAACATTTCGTCGCATTATTTTATTCATCACGTATCTAACCAGGTACGAACTGAATACTTTCTGTAAAAGCAAACCTTTAGATTGTCGTTTCTTCACGCCTTGTCGAAAAGAAAAACAATATGTGCTACCCGACATAGCCATTAGTTACTACACAAATAAATACCAGATTTAAAATAAACGCCTACCATACCTGAGCAAAATCGTAGATTTTTGGGCCTCCACACGTTGTTGGAATGCAAAATTCTGAACTATAATATACCACTTAATTGGAAAATTAATGATACAAAGCTGTATGAAATTTGAAGTGTACATTGTTAACATACTGCATAATTATAAAAAAAATCACTAATTATGCATATTAATCATTAGCTTATAAGTTACATTATCAAACTATAAAAGACACATGCACGTCTTTACCATCAATACATGTACTAAATTATCTGAAGTTTAAAACTTATATTCTAAAGATATTGCATAATTCTCGAAAAGGTTACTCCTGGAAATTACACATCACAATTACAAACTACATAAACAACTACATCTCAAACACGTATGATTTATTATGGTTGATGGATGTATCAAGTTAAATGAACTTTGACGTTTCCATTCCTATGATATAGCCTAATTACCGAAAATCATGCAAATTACTCATTAAAATTAAAAACTATACCAATAGGCTTTAGAGGATATGTGTGCTTTCTCATGGTTAATATATGTGCTAAATTATGTGGAATTTGAAGATTACATTCGTAAGATACATCTTAATTACTGAAAATCATTAATTATTCAAATTACACAATAAAAGTAAACAATGTATCAACGAACTTCATAGGACAGGTACTAGGTGCGTATTATTATGGTTGATATATGTACCACACTATATGAAATTTGAAGCTTGATTCTTAAGATACAACCTAATTACCGAAACTAATTAATTATGCAAATTATTCATTAAAACTATAAACTACATCAACAAATTTTGTAGAATGTAAGCGCTTTTAAGTTATTGTTAACTTATGTACTAAATTATATTAAAATTGAAGTATGCATTCTTAACATATAGCCTAATTACCGAAAATCATAAGTTATGCAAATTATTCATTAAAACTGTTAGCTGTGTCAACAAACATTACAGGACATGTGCGCTTTATTATGGTTAAAGTATGTACTAAATTGAAGTATGTGTAAAGATATAGCATAATTACCGAAAATAATTAATTACGCAAATTATACATTAAAGCTGTAAGCTACATCAACAAAAACTTTATAGAACATATGCGCTTTGTTATGGTTAGTGTATGTACTAAACTATATTGACATTGAAGTATGTGTTCCAAAGATATACATAATTACTAAAAACCATTAAATACATATATGCAAATGACAAGCAAATGCTGATTGGACGTTGACCAAATTCTTTTCATAACCATATGGAAGATGTGTAACAAGTTTCATGCAATTGATGCAGTAGTTTGAGATATCGTGTCCACAGACAGACGGACACACACAGACACACACAGACAGACAGACAGACAGACAGACAGATAGACAGATAGACAGACAGACATAAAGAAGCATAAAACATAGCTTTAGAACTCCAGCCGACACATTTATATCCGCTTCTGCAAAAATTGAGTTTGGTGTATTTTCAACTTTCCGCAACTTTTACTTCAGTCCACCATTTTAGATACTGTAAAAACGTAAACCTGAATTGACGTCTCTTCTTTTGTGACAGTAAAATTAATTTATGAATTATTTGTAGGAATACTGATTTTACGGCGATTTTATGAAGCATACTTGATCCCCCCCCCCCAAAAAAAATTAGGCCCTGTTTTGGGCTCATAGTTTCCGGACCGGAAAATTTACAAATTTCACGAAAGATGAATTCTTATGTGATCACAGTAAAAAAGAAATTGGCAAAGTCTTTGTGTATAATGGTCTGTTCAAGAATTTACGGTAGAAAGCGGGTGATTTGATCTGGAAGTTGAACCTGACCTGGTTTAACTGATGATCTTCTTATTGTCTTACACAACAAACAGAAATACTTGTGTCAATTTATTCTGGCGAATTCACCAGTATGTACGAATTTCATTTTATACTTAAATGCCCATTATATAGAGAATTACGAGTTCGTTTTAGTAAAACATATTATTGGAAAAAACAGCCGCCTTTAAACTTGTACAACTACTATCCATGGAAAATGTAAAGCAGCCTTGCAATTTGTGTAGATATTTAAAACAGGCAGGTATCCTAAGTTCTGTTCATATATCAACGTAATTTGTATCAGTACGTTCTCCACCATGTTTCCTTTGTGACGTATTTTGTTTTTTCTAGTTCTGTAACTGATGAGCAAAAATAAAACTGGTTAGCTGGTCGTACCTCCTAGCCCTCATATTCTCCTCTTGACTTGAGAATTTTTTTAAACGATTCAGCTAGCCACATCCTCCAAAAGTCGTTATCCAGTACCCCATAGACTTAAATTTACATAACTATATGTAAATAACATGCAAATTAACACGTCCACTTTCCGTTTTCCCATGACATAGAATAATGACAGTCTGACTAGTTGTCATGGTTGAAGGGACTGCACGTCGGTCATCGACCGGTTTTTTGGGGCGAACATTTGTAATTAGTTATTATCAGTTTTGACAATGTAATCATTACAAGAGGAGAATATGATTTCAAAGAGGTTTGAACAGCTAATGATGTATCTCGAAAGTGCAGTTAAATAGCTAATTTACTTTGTTCGTAATTTATTAAATTGTATTTTTGCATCATAAATGTAAATTTAAGATTAAAATTTTATCTTTGCATTTTGTAATTTAACATTTATTTTTTTCTGTAAATTTGGGCAATGTGTAACTGACGAATTGTTCAGAACACGGTCAATATTCTCTGAAGCATTTTAATAACCAGTTTGTTTTCATGTTTAATTTGTGTATTATTTCAGTTTTGTTTAGTAAGCCTAGATTATCGAATATGATAACTGGCGTGTACTGCTTTTAGTATTTTTCAGGTATTTGTGGTCAAATGTAAGTAAGTAAAAGAAGAAGTAAAAGACATTTTTATATTTAAATATTTTAACATAGTATGCCATTTAAATTTATATACCAGATTCAACATTTTGTGTCCATTTACTTAACATAGGAGTGCTCTCCTTCATTATTTATTTTCATCAAATCTATCAAAATAAAGACTTCTGATCGACAAGTTGCTTGTCTTTTGGTCTAAGCAGTCTTGCAGAGAAAAAAATCTTAACCTACATACCAGATTTTCTAAAAGACATTTTATCAGATTCACACAATTTATGATATCGTATTGCTTATGATATTCATCGTGCAAAATAATAATAATTAGCCTAAACGTGAGCAGTATATTTTGTAGTCTATATATCCATATAGACTATATTTGCCAAATATGTATTCTTTTTGTCAACTCTTACTCTAAAATTACGGAAAACAGTACAATAATATGCAAATTAATTTGACTAATATGCACGGCATCCATTCAAAAACATAGCTAGACATAACTGCATTGATCAAAACAGCAAATTCTGGTTATATTTTCATTTCTTTTAAATGTCTTCATTCACGTCGCATTCAGCTGTAAATAATTATCACTATAACAATTTCCTTTTTATATACTTACTACAAAAATAGCACCAATGGTGTTGTAGCATAACGGTACAGATTTTAAAAGATTTTATCAACAAACCGATCCATGCTAGGTATATGTGTTCATTTGCTGAATGATTATCCAGTTGCCTATCCAACCCTGTTGTTATCATTGCAATATACACAATCATTTGGCTGTTGGCATGGGCGTGGTCATGTTGCTAGACATATTTGCATACATTTTTGACGTTTTTGTTCACTTATGTATGAATTCCTGATATTATCTTTGCAATATACATGATCATTTGGCTGTTGCTATGGGCGTGGTCTTGTTGCTAGGCACATTTGCATACATTTATTGAATGTTTATTCATTTGTCTTTCAATTCCTGTTATCTTTGCAATATACAGGATTATTTGGTTGTTGCTATGGGCGTAGTCTTGTTGCTAGGCTAATTTACCAAATTTTTGAATGTTTGTTCAATTGTCTATTAATCCCTGTTGTTATCTTTGTGAAATACACGACCGTCTGGCTGTTGCCATGGACGTGGTCGTGGTTGCTAGAGAGATTTGCATACATTTTTTGAATGTTTACTCACTTGCCTATCAGATGATGTTGTTATTTGAGCAAAATATACTGTCATTCGGTTGTTGCTATGGGTGTGCTCTTGTTGCTAGGCAAATTTACATACATTTTTGAATGTTCATTCAATTGTCTATTAATCCCTGTTTTTATCTTTGTGAAATACACGACCGTTTGGCTGTTGCTATGGGCGTGGTCATGGTTGCTAGAGATATTTGCATATATTTTTTTGAATGTTTACTCACTTGCCTACCAGATGATGTTGTTATTTGAGCAAAATATACTGCCATTCGGTTGTTGCTAAGGGTGTGGTCATGGTTGCTAGGGCCAATTGTGTCAAAGTATTTTGAAGAAAATCTGCAGAATAATACTTCTAGAAACATCTCACCAAGTTTGAGTCTCACTAACCAAGTACTTTTTGAGATATACATTTTTGACCAAAATTCACACTTTGCAAATTCACATAATTTGCATATTACTGATGAGATCATTTTATGCTCAATATATCTTCATCTATTCACCCGCAGATGCATCCCTATTAAATTTCAGCCCAATCTGCTGAGTAGTTTTGGAATTATAGGTTTTTGACCAAAAATACACATTTTACCCCTAATTTGCATATTACTAAGGGAATCATCATGTCATGAACAAATCTTAATTTACTCACATCTAAGAATGTTCCCATCAAATTTCATGCCAATCTACCCTGTAGTTTTGGAGATTAAGTTTTTTGACCAAAAATCACATTTTTTTACCTCAAACCCACATCTCTGATGCGATCATTTTCATTTGAACAATTTCCCAAATAGACACCAGAAGTAACATGAACACCAAATATCAAAGCATTCAGTCCAGCAGTTTTTGACTTTAAGTTGTTTTCACACACACACACACACACACACACACATCCAGACAGACATCCAGACAGACAGACATACAGATAGACAGACAGACAGACAGACAGACAGACAGACAGACAGACAGACACTTTGCCATGCCTATAGCACTACTGAACCTTCAGTTCAGTTGTGTTAAAAAGTGAACCTTTTCCCTGAAATTATATTTCTACATCACGATACCGTACGACATCAGGAATTTTATACAAATTGTAAGTGAGTTTTACAAAACTACGGTATAAATAATGTTTTTGATAAACTCACGTCAACAGTTTTTCTACCAGTCTATAGGACAGCCATGCATGACCATAGTAGACATTACCTCATTTATTTAAACTACTTGTACCTTGAAAATCTCGGTTTTATAACGTTTAATAGCCTTGAGGATCGCTCGATGCCAAGGTCATGACGGAATTGCCGTTTACGTTTAGACAGTGTCATCGGACACAGAAATAAACAACATTACGTACTACTACAGTACATGTGACTCGGAGTCTTGAAAATTTACGAAGGGATCGAGTCCGGGATAGAGCCATGATAAGCCGATGGTTAGAATGTGGTTGCCACAATTTATATGACCTTCACCCTAATAATATGACATAGTATGTGAAGAGGACGTTGTCAATATCCACCAACGCGAAAGTCCAAAGCTAGTCCAAGGCCACATTGTGTGAAACTTACAGAAATGCTCTGCAGAAATATAAAACCCGGAGCGGAAGTCGCCGATGTAATATCACACATCTGATGTGAACTCTCAAGCGTGGTTCATTTTCGATGCCCCAACTGTGTTGATTAAATCGTGTTATTAATGTATTAAACATCAAATATTCGATTGGCTAAAACAATTAGCCTGCAATACTGTTACATATTCGAGATTTGTATGTTTTTTACTTGAAAACCGTCATACATCGCCGTCGGGTACACGGCTGTAGGATAGCCGATTGCACTGGTCAAAATCAACGTGCATAAGTCCGGGTTGAAT